>NW_008751671.1:103088-109527 GCF_000715545.1 Opisthorchis viverrini
TATATATATATATATATATATATATATATATATACTTTTTTCATTTAAACTTATAGGTTATGCACCTTCTTATTGCATCCCCAAGCCATTAACTGCAACGCTGAAGAGTTCACTCCACATATACGAAGCCACCTACACAGTCCATTATCGAGTGCGTTTCCAATGCAATTTTTTAGTTAGTTACCAGCTCGCCCTTCTACACACAGATCAATAATTCCCCAGGTCAAGCATATACCTGCTATCAGAATAGCAACAGCGAATGTGTGTGATGACATTTACCGCTAGATAAGAAAAAAACTTCAGCTACAGCAGAATGTTCAGTATAGAAGGACCGGAGAACGCGCACGGATGAACGCACACGTACAAGCACATGCTAACATTTTCAGGGACGGTGACATTTTTGTCCTCCAATTCCTATGGAAATTGTCTAAAAGGATTTCCAGTTTACTTTGAAACACGGGTACTTGTGTAGCTGAAGGCATAAAAGTAGTTATGCCTGACAAGACTTCAGTGTCATTATTTATTAGGTTCGTAGTCTACAAACATATCGTTTGATGAATGATTGTTGTTCAGGTGAACCGAGTTTATGATATGAAAAAGGACTCAAACAACTCTAATTCTGTCCATAACACGTGGATTCCAGGAGTTTTGTATCAGTCGCTTAAGGGTTGTTGTATAAAATAACGCCGATGGGACCGAAAACATATTATACCTTAAGCGGTAGTTATGATATGACCTCTACAGCACTTGAGCTGCAACACTCAAGAGAGAGCGTGTTCAGAAGAGTATAGGGAATATGCTTTTAGGACAAAGTGAAAACCTGAAAACACGTCCAATCGGAACACGACAAAGGTAGCCGCTGGCTTAATAATAAGCTTATTTTTCCGGAGGAAAGTTGCGCAAAGCCAACCTGAAGGGACAAGTCTGAGCCAAGGTGTGACTTCCTAATTACTTTTGTATTTTTGGATCAGAAAATCATTATGATTAGAAAATCACCCCTGAGTAGAATCATGAAAGGTGGCAAAGCAGATATCGAAATAAAAAATTTTCATTCATACCCATATTCTTTACAACCTAAGCATTTTCAAAGTGGTAAACGAGATTATTCCCGGAACCAACTGAAAGCCACTCAGGGTCGCTGTATGTGTCTAAGGCCGTCAGATTCACCCGGCAACTTGTCTCAAGCATGATTTAAAAGCGAATAAATAGTCTATTCAGTAAGACTCGTGGGAGACCTCAAAAGTAAGTTTTCCGGAAAACTCAACAGATCACCCGGTTCATAATCAAACGGGAACGGCCATAAACATAGAGGAATCGCTGACACTACGAAATCCAGCAGTGTACAGTTTACTTGGTAGTGTCTAGATGTCGTATTTCATTCGCTTGATGGCTGGTAGAACACAATCTAATCGATATCGCCATAGTCTCGTTTATCGGTAAACAGGTACAAAAAGGCTTGCACTATACGAATATATGAGACTTCACTAGTCCTTGTCCGCTGTATGTACTCCGTCAACGTCATTTTTCCAAAAAATAGTCATCTGCCGAAATATAGTGAGCACCTTAAAATATACGTGCTGTAGAGAACGAGAAGTCTTCCGGCAAATATCTTTTAGAATGTGCTAAAGTGCTGAAAATGGTCAAACAGTCAGTATGACTTCAAAAGTCATATAAAAGCTTATTCAGCAGGTGAGCGTAGGATAGAACGTGTGAAAATTCGATTTTAGGTGTTTACTCTTGGGACAATGTTTCCGCCAAACAGTTTGCAATGCTGCTATGGCTCCTAATCGAGCCCCTTGTGGGCCTACTCAAACAATAAAATCCCTACTGGTGAATAGTCAGTGTACCTGCCTAACTAGTCCTCAACCCTCTCATAGCACGTGATAATTGCTAACAAAAGCTTTCGTAGTTTCACGAGATGTTTGTGATGAAACTGTGACTGCATCCGAAGAAGTTCGGCCCCCGGGACCCAAAAATTTGTAATTACTGGATCTTACGCGTGCATCGATGCAGACAGAAGTGACGATTCACCAATGGATAAGAAGTTGAAATATATCAAAAGGCTTCGTCTAAGACTTACCACAAACCACATGGCTGGACTAAGCATTAACATAGAGTTATATGAAAACTTTCAAAACACCCATATTTCATTGTTCGCCGTAAAACTGTGCGAATACTTTTCACGTACGGATGCATTCGTGACAAAAGCCCACCAAAAATGTTCGAAAAGTAATTAGGATTACGACCTAACCTTTTCCTAGACAAATCTAGCTTTTCGTTCAACTGATGAGGTCATGGGAGTGTATGTTGACAGTACAAGTGGAAGCGCTTCCACTCTCATTTGTCTAGTCACATACATCTCTTGAATCATGACTGATTCTCGCTTTATTCTAAAACTGATCACTTGTAGATAAATTACCGACAATCCAAATGAGTCACTTTGTTCGTTTTTTTCAATTTCCAGTAATGAGTGCGACAATAGTTCAATAAAACTATGAATGCAAAGTATCATTGACGGCTTCTGAAGACAACGAAAATATTTAGAGTCATCGTTACCAATCACATCATCCGAAAACCCAGGAACATGGAACATAGTACGTCAACCTGCCAAACGTATTAGTGTGTCGAACAGTTTAGACCGTGGTTACCTTTGGAGTTTTGATCAGCAGGTTTGGTCCAAAACGAGGTATCTACCTCAGATATTTATTCCCACACAAGGTGATGGCAGCGTCAAACATCTACTGCTTGGGACTGCTTGCTTTAAACCTTATAACAAACTTAAAATGAAAGCTGCATCTGTTGTCTTATTAGTACACATGTTTTCCTAGCCTTTGCCATGGCCATTTCCCCGTAAAACAAGTAAATTTAACCTGCGCACCCTTCAAGAGATAATTTACTCACTGCAAGAAGTAATACGTAACCCCAAAAATAGAACTGTTAAGATCATACTTAAGCGTACGTTTACTGTCCACGGAAACATATTTCATAGATTTTAGCGGACCCATAGTTATTTTGACTAATTTGTGTAAAACTTGCTGTTCGATTCGGTGGGGGTTAGTAATTTACAATTGGAAGCTTTTACTTGGAATCACAGTCGTATATGCATGTCCCGCAGATGCAACTACCTTCTTGATCGTGCATCAAAGTGAACACTAATGCTGACGCTATCCAGGATACACTTCTGAAAAAAGGCAAGTGGTCGGTTGGCGGAGGCGTGAATAGTTCTGCGGCTGGTAGTCGATGATACTGTCAACGGGTTCTCAAAATAAACCAGTGTGATGACAAGTTTACGAAGTAATTCGAACAGTATATCCTCTCAAGTATATGTAATTCCTTGTCAATTCCAGGTATAAAACAACATACTTGGGTCTTTCCGCAAGTCATTTTCCAGATGTTTGGCAGTTGCTTCAAAGTCGGCCTTGTTGTAGGAGAGCTCAGCGAGTATTGAACTTGCTGATTTGATTCCATCAAGCATACGAATCAAATCGACTCTTCCGTGACTTTCGCTCAAGACTGTTTGACCACGGTTGCCCATGCCTCCGTTCATATCAGCCAGTGCTTCGATCTGATAGGCCTCGACTTCCTCCTGTAGAAATGAAGAAGGAAAATTAGCAATAGAGAACAGTTATTCACTACCAAACGTTTACTCCGCGGAGAAGACGGATGTTGGGAACAAAGTGATATCTGCGTGTATAGCCAGGTTCACGAGGTTCCAAAGTGACATCAGAACGACACTAATCGTATTTTGTTGCATCGAAGTAGTCATCTTATTTTGAAGGAGCAGTAACGTTTCCGGCGGACCTACACAGAACTCCGACCATATCAGACTGACGGGTGGAATTTGTTGAGATATTAGGCTATCTTACGTAGCCTTGGCTGAAAAGTGAGGAAATATTGCACAGCCATTATAAGCTTTTTGGGGATCCGCAAGACCAGATGCTTTCCAGAAAGTGATCCAATAACTTGTTTTTCCCTCCTTATGAGTAGTCGTTCAAAGAGACCAGTACGATCGGAACTAAGTATATTTACTTTACTGTGGCAAGCTGCTACTGTAAGATTATTGGGCTCCATGAGTGCTGAAACTTGAGGTGTCTATGGGCAGCACCAGAAAATGTGCTACATCTGTCTGAAGACGATCAGCGCAATACTTAGTGCAAGTTAACAGCGTTACTGAGTAGTGCATTAAGGTTCAACTATGCACCCCCTAATGCATCTGACGTGATTTCACGATAATCCCCCATTCATTTGCTGCCTCCGACCATATACTTTTGACCTCCACTTGTTTTTTCATACGTACCCGCTATTCACTTTGCCGCAAGCGCCCTCCCGTTCGACGGTGGTATGTTACTATGTGTGTGAATGCGAGCAGCTGACCTGCTTTCCCATGTGTGTTGGCTCCGTTTGCTGAACATGCTCTGGCTTGTTCTGTTGTGAGTTCCGAATGATCTCACCACCAATCAGAATCACGTGACTGTCCTCGAAAGGGATGACCACAACCCACACTACAGGGGCAAAATTTCTATCGGCGCTGTTTCTTGTGCGGACCTCGACTTTGCACTGCGCCGGTCAGTTACATACTCGTGCACTTGTTGACATCACGAACATGGACAACAATTGAGGTTTATTGTATAACTTTGCTTATCTTTGCGCAAATTGCACCATAGGATTTCGAACCCAATTTTTATTTCTGATATTCAGGATCATCAAACGTACGCGTGACCCACAGTTTCTTATCGGGAACCTCAAAACCCTCTCATTCCTCTATTGAAGACCAAAACGTTGGACACCCTGGAAGATTCGAGAAAATGCAAACATGATTGTTTCCGACATGACTGAAACAACTCAGTAAAGGTCTTCTCGTTTTTGAGAGACAAGATTCAGAGAGGAAATTGGCAATGGGAAACCCGAAGATGACTGAATCCATAATGAACTCAAAACGAGTCGGTCAGATTCTGAATTCCCAGTTTTGCACACAGCAGTTCCTTTTGCATCGTGAATAACTTCCGGATTGAATTTCACATATTTTATTTGTAGACGGCGCAGCGAAAAACAAGAACATTAATTCAAGAACGTCCAAGTGCTCGTTAGCGGCCATCTATTGATACATTCTTTTTTCAGTCCAGAAAAACAGAACTAATCGACTCACAAAAACTCTTATTTACATGGTTAGATCGCAGTCATGAGTTCGGTTCACATAAAAACATCTCTGTCAACACCCCTGCTCCAATAAATATGCACTGAGTGATTTACCGATGAGTGAGCGGTATGGTTAATTTCTTGGATGACTGATTAATTGATCGGTTAATCATATGGTTGGTTGAGTGGGTGACTGGTTTGTGAATCATAAACTTTATGCTTTCCTGATAGATTTACTGTTTGTTTGAGTGCTGTTTCCTGCCATGGTGTTGGTAACCCCCAAAATGACATGACGTTTCACAGTGATATCATGAGGAACCCATAGCTTACCTGTAGCTGAGCCAGCCTTAGTGCCTGTTGCTCACAACTGGCATAGTCTGCCTCAAGTAACTTCAAAGAAGAGAGTTGCGCCAGAGCTTTTATCTCGAGCTGAATGGCCAGTAGACGAATCTGACCTGTTTCTCCGCCTAGATGGGACCGTATCATTCCTAGTGTAAGCGGTTGATAAGAATCGACGCTATTTTTCTTTCCAATTATAGCTGCGACGTGATCCATGCAGTCCCGACAAAGTACAAGCGCGCTTTCCATATGTTTTGCCGACATACCCGCAGTGATGGCACTGGTGGTCATCTTATCGCCTTTGGTCAGGTCGTCGTTCGCTCGAACTTTCTCTTTGACATTCAAGGTTCTGTCACTCTGAAGTGAGCGATATAGTTTTTCATTCAGGCATGCGAGCTGACGACAAATTCTGAAAGGTTTAAAAACGCATTTTTCGAAAATATCAGCAAAACATCAACCGTTAAACTGAATGAGAAGCATGTATTGATATTCTTATGCACAAAAAAGGTTTTGCTTGAATCGGCAAACACCAAAAAAACACCAGCCATGAATCTTAAAAAATATGGACATTTATCAAAAGAAATGAATAAACTTAATTCGAGAAGCTGTGAGAATGTAACGGAGAGTCGCTTACTGTAAACCGTAGTTGCATGAAGAAATTACACAAAATCAAGGAGCCTGACTTGTGGTTTGGCATGGATTCCAGATATTTTTTCTTCATTGACAGCTTACGGTGACTGTGCCAATTTGGGCCTTATTATGTGATGATCATGCTTTGCTTTTAGTGCAGTCCCCAGGCTAAAGCTGCGAGGGATAGCAACTGGAGCACAGTGTAGTAACAGTGCTTCTCGTCCCGGAAGGATATTCTCAATGGAAAATTCCGATGGATTAAGATGGGAATAAAGGCCTCATAGTTGACGACATACTGTTTCGGGGGAACGACGTTTGAACAGGTTCATTCCAT
>NW_008751671.1:109839-150479 GCF_000715545.1 Opisthorchis viverrini
TATACTGGTAATACATGAAGACAACACACTCGTTTAAAAAATCTTTACACTTCGAAGACCTTTAAACAGTTATAAATCCCTGTCAATTTTCGTCGAAACGCTGTGCCGAAAATGGAACCATCGATACCAAAACAAACAGCCAGTGCAAAAACATGAAGGACGGACCTGGAAACTAGAGAAGTGAGAAATCAGCAAAATGACGACATATTTAAAACTGACCAAAAATGAAGTGGTGTTGTACTGCTGGACGGCTTATTCAACCACCTCGTGGTGTAGCATAGATTTTTCATGGTCACTTCCGTCATTATGTTCACCAGATAGTCCATTTCTACGTCAAATCTCCACCCTAGTAATTTTACCGTTGCTCGTGCGACGTTATCCGGACTATACGATACAACTAAGGCCTGATCTTAATGTCTTACCAAGGTTTCGCAATGTTCTAAGCCTCTGTGGTGGCTATTATTTTGCTGTCTACGGGGTTGCCTTTGAAAGCAGCTGGCTACTATTCGATCTTGACATTGAAGTGTGCAATTGTTGGTCAAAATACTGTCAGAAAATTACAGAAAGGCAAACGGATCCCGCATTGACACCGTTATTATCTACGTGCGCATGCCACATCACACATTTGGTTGAATGTCGTAACCGTCATCATTCATGTCCACTTTGCCGCTTTTCCCAAGTAATACTAGTATATAAGGGGCAAAGTCCAAACCACTGTTTTGATTCGGGGTTATTTTTATTAACTTTGTTAGTGTCTGACCCCTTGGGAATAGCGAATTTCCGATGAAACATGGTGGCCGAACAAAAGTTCAAAGGATGTAGGGAATCGGTATTTGTGTAATAAACTGCATCCCTCCTCCCCAAAGCAAAGGTCAAAAGTTTTGGTCAAAGAAGACTTGTCGGCTCGCTCAGTGGCATCAAGAACTTGTGGAAAAAGGTTGCAAAGTAACATAATAACAGAAACGGAGGCTACTGAATTACTGGGTAAAGTAATATATTCCGTGTGTTCCGAATTATCTGGAATCATCGAAGTCAACACAGCTCCTGATCGGTTCTAAGTCCCTACTCTTGCTCATTTCTTACCGATTTTACGTTAGGGCTTCCATAAAATGCATTCTCAAGGACTAATTTTCTTTAGCTATTTTTGATAGTGACTGTTGTGGTGACGGGTAGCACTGGTTCTTTTCTTGATTTGAGAAAATGTCTTTGACTAACCGTGCGAAAATTCGCGTGAGCGCTAAATTATAGGCACATGCTAATTTCATAGAAATTATTCCAACCAGATCATTTCCTTCCGGTAAATTTCAGTGAGGGGATTTTATATCAACAAATAGTACTCAAAATATATTCAAAGACTCAATGATTCAGAATCATTTACTGATGCTGTTAAGCCGAATTCGCTGGCAGTGTTTGTTCATTCACTTTAGCCGGTGCATTGTTTCACAAAGACTACTTACTCTGCCAAGATTAAGCGCTGCTCAGCGATCGCATCTCCACTTTCGCTGGTTTGCATCCTGTTCAGACGACGCGACTGGATTGATTTCGCTTGAGTTAGCAAATCAATATATTCCTGGATGTTTGACTCTCCACCCGCACACATATCCCCCAGTAATTGTAGTGCCCTTCTTAGTTCACTGGGATCAAGAGAACCTTTAGTAAATCAAATGGCGTGATTAAGTTAAGCATCCCCTCTACAAGGAAAAATGAAAACTGAACCTCCGAACTGACTGACGGATACGGATACGTTTTACATTGAGCAACTACTTTATGAACAGGTTGATCCATCTTTACAGTATAGATCACTTATATCATTGTGTAATATGACAGAATGAACCGAAAAACGTCCAGACTGTGATAGCTAGTCAAAAATGCGTGGCATGTTTCATTTGCTTCTTGTTATGCGGGAAGAAAATAGAAAATATTGACTAGTTCTCAAAACCTGATACAAAAACTTCACTTAATGAAGGACGAGTCGGACAAGTAACATACTGTGATTAGCCCGACGCAGCTTTTGGCCTACCTGATCGGTCGACATGTGTGTAAACTTGCATAAATTGGATGAATATACACGATCCGTAAAGCATTTATTAGTACTGATAGTGTGTGAAATTCAAGAAGCATGATCCTTCACAGGAGAGATGAATTGATAGCCATTTAATTCGAATGACTTCTGAATGGGTTATTCACTTGCTAAAGCAAAAAAGAATACGGACGAATAGAGCTACTTTGCAAGAGAATGTCTCTGGACTATGTGCCTCCAAAAGGGGACCAAATTGATTGGTGTTCATTTACTTGCGTTACGAAAAATGGATATTTCCCCGAAACAGATCCTGCTAAGCAGGGTGCAACTGGAATAAGAAGCACTTTTGTGCGCTCATCACCCATACTCTAAACCGATTTTTCAACTTTTGATAAGAAATGACATTAATTGTATTCATTCAAAGAATGTTTTGAACACCACTACACTACCTCTCATCGGATTAACGCAAGAACGCACATTAGAGTGACCTTTGTGGTGCAACCGTTAGCCACGCGAATGATCATCCCATGCGACTAATGCTTTAGGATGCCTATAAGTACGAAAAATCCAACAGAGCACGATAAATGTCATTTTATTTTATAGAACATTGCTATTCACATGCACATTTCATGAACAAAATTTGGGCTGACCAGTGTTACATACACTTTCACTCCAAAGCAGTTTTAGGATAGTGTTTTACGCGATCTTGTCAGATTCCCAAAAACTGCGAATATCCTTGCGATTACGTCGCATACTAAATGGAAGACTCAGAAGTTTTTATCCGGTTCTTGAGACTAATAGCTTTGAAGTTTTTATAGGATTCAGTGTTACGGTACGTCGTTTGACAAAACAGTGTGCAAAAAGGTGGGCGCCTTTCCCAGAACTCGCCAGGATACCATATCCCAAGGAAGATCAAGCCATAAACAACCAAACGGAAGTGGGGGCTAAAGTTGTACGGTATTTTTCACCGGTTTACTCCCTGAAAGTTTTTTGTATTCAAAAATGTTGCACAAAGTGTCGTTCAATTCTTTGATCAAGTATCCGCTTATAGGGGTGAATGTATTTCTGTCACTCGTTCTCCACGGTAACAGTAGCCAGTATTATTTGAAGTATAGTAAAATGACTATTTCTGTTGAATGGTCCTCAATGCCAGTTTGGTGTCCACCTAGATATGCAGAAAATTACGGTCCAACATTGTGCCCCTTGCAAGTTAGGCTGCTCCTAAGAGCAGAGTGGTTTCTCCAGTCTCAAGGATGTGCACATTTTTGGGGCAGCATTTTGTACGCTACCTACAGTAAGCAAGTGAGTACGAGAATGCTATATCATCAGTGAAAGGGTTATCATAGCGTAGTTGATATCACGAACAAGATAGCAATAGACCGCAGTAAGCATAAAATGGGCTACAATCTTTACGTCTTTCTTGTTTGTTTTTTTGCTTAGGCGTAAGGACTCATACGCTGGACAGTAAGTGGATCACACTATGACGTTAGTCACATTCGTCTAAGGGAAGAAGCTGAAGAAAATCAATTTCGACTGCCTTGAATACACGGTTTATGGACCGTAGCGATTCGAGTTTGCAGACCATTCTTATGTGGCAGTAAAGCAGAAAAAGCGATATTCACGTTTTGTCAAAGTTTACTTACATGCAGCATTTTTTTCGGTCATCATCGGAGTCAGAACTCGCTTTGCCTTTTCGTTCTGGTTGAGCTTCACTAACAAGCTGGCATGATCCAATCTCAGTGCTGGTTGACCGCTCTTGACCGCAGCCTCGTAGTATGACACGGCCTTGGCGTACTGATGTGTCTTTACCAGAGCTTGACCCATTTTGGCAGCGAGACGAAGATCGTTCGGGTTCTTCCTCAGAACTGTCTCATAAACCTCCATTGCCCGCTCTGGTTCTTGGATTGTCATTAATGCATCGCCCAGAAGGAAATGGGCCTCAGTAGTTCCCAGTTTATCGGCCAATTCGCTGAATGTGGCACAGCATCGTTTTCGTAAAGATGATTAACATTAAACTGAAATAATCGTTCTACGGATTCGCCAGAAGCTTTTGTGGTGTAACTTTATCGACTTATTTTTAGACTGATATCATACCATAAATGGACTCTGGTAATCAACAGTCCTTTCTTTTAGAATTCATACAAGGTGAGCAACAGTCAGAGTTTTTTTTACAAATAGTTTTATAATTTCCTTATTCGCAGGCTAGTACCATAAGAAAATCCTAGCTTTGTTTATGGAAGGCATCTAAAAAGTAAAAGCCGACAGTTAGTCGGCATTTTTTAACTGCGAACACTTGCTCTCAGATATTTCGTCGCAATTAAAATGACGAGCCATACATAATTAAAGCTTAAATTAATCAAATTAATTAATTAAAGAGCAGATCGACCTGTTTGTTTCTTTAATAAATGGAAACAAACATTAGTACTATTAGGTTGTTCATTAGTTCAAAATTTCTAGAAATTTTGGAAATTTTGGATTAACCCTTAGATTTCAAGATCTCGAATCATTCACCCTAATACAAAAGTGTACTTGGAGGCCAAGGTGCAATAGCATCTTGGTACTCATTCCGCATTGCGATATTCCATGCAACAAAGATTATTCAAAATCTAGGCCGTTCATTCCATATAGAGTGCGCAGTACACAACAGGCACTCATGTGTGGTAACTATGAGAAGGATGTATCCAATCAGATAAGGATAGCATATGGAGTGAGGCGGGTTAATGGTATTTTCGAATGGGAATTCAATATTCCAATGAAAACACATTCCTTATGGTCAAGAGAAGTTTGCTAAGCTATGAAAGGGGCTAATCCAGTTAGCAAAGTATAAGCTTTTCTGGAATAAAAGGTAGAGTTTATGAGGAGGCTGTTATTGGTCCCCACCAGTCTGCAACTCCTGAGAGCAACTTCTGACCCTAACTTCAGATGATATTTTTGGCGACAACTTTGTCGCATTCTGTGTGGTAGCAATGTCAACAGAGCAAATAAAGTTTGACTTCTCTGTAACTGCAGTTAACTTACCGGTAACAAGCAGCATAAAGTTTCTTCTCCTTTCGGTGATGTAGGTAAATGTTGGCCATATGTTGCCTCGCCGTCAGATAGTAGGGATGTTCCGGCCGAATCGTGCGCAAAGTTGATAATGCACTTTCATGATCACCCTGACTCAGAGCGAGATCGGCACTCGCAATTGTGATTCTGCCAAGCTCTGGGCTTCCAGCATAGGCCATTTGAGCATCTTGAAGCGCTTTTGTTGCTTCATGCTGAACCAATCAAAAACGATGATTCGATGATTAAAGACGGTTGTACCGTTACAAAACCCCTTCAAATCTCTGGTACAAATCAGGGGTGTGCTTCACTAAAGGATTGCTCTCCTCAGAAAGTGTGAACTCACTTAGCAGAGGAGACCTAAAAGTCCCATGCATGGCAAGCTCTGGTACCGGCCAGATAATCTATGCTGGTTAACGGATGAAGCAGTTAGCCGTTTTTATTTGCAGGTGCTTTTATATGGTGATCTCTGGGTGAACAATCCAGTGCGATGAGTGTTTTTTATTAACGCATCGAAATTTTCCTGCATCTGCAGTATATATTATGTTCAAGTCATGAAATATAGATTATCGTTGAATCACAAGTAGAAGACAATTATATAAAGGAATGTTAGTGTTCGGAAACTTCCCAGGTTTTTTCTGGCAGCTGCATTTTATCGCGGAATAGTTCAATACACTATAATAACGTGAATCATTCGAAGTTGAGGGTGGAGGTATCGTTATACACGATTGATGGTGCTCTCTTTAATAGAGTGTAGTCAGTTTAAACAACAAACGTAGTCCACTTTACGCCGCTTGGCTGGCCTCATAAGCCACCCTAAACCCTAATGCCTTTCAATTCGTCGCTTATTCCCGCTCCATCCTACAACCAGAAGTAGTGGATTGTTATGAATGCCAGCTTTATGTTCCTCTGAAGTTTCTACACTAACTAAAGACTCGTAGCTGATACAACGATCAGCAAAATAATTCGTTTCACCAGCACCAGAAAAACCGTATGTTTGCAACCACCAAGAGAATAGAAGCATCGTTTGCATTGCTGTTTCATCTGAAATCCGACGGTTTCACCACCAAGGCCGCATGATTTACTGTTAAACCCATTTTAAACTTTGGAAAGTCTCTCTCCACCAATTTTGAGTAGGGCTTACCAAAGATAACCTCTTCTTGTGTAGGAGAAGCGGTGTATATGGTATGTTTGCAGGTCGTCATACACCCCTCTGATTTCAGCACTGTGGTATTCAGAGAGCGTACTTTCCTTTCGTTGTCAAATTTGCGGTCACACTGGCGAAACGGTTTTTCATCTCCGGATGCTGCAAATTATTGAACCATCCGGACATTTAGCGGAAAATCCTGACATTAATTATAAGGTTGACTAAAGTTGGGAAACCAGGCCTATCTGGTGGACAAAGACTGACGATACGCGCATTGAGTTGTACATAGTTTCCATGAACTTTATGGTTAGTGTCATGCAGAGGAGTAGTATTACCTGGTCGCTTGCCCCGAAACTGCTTGGATATTCTATACTTCAAAGTTTGACGCCCTATTGGGGAAGGGGATTGAGTAACACCCTCTAGTTAACTGGTAAATTAGCTACAACCTTGTACCTCCGAATAACTTAAATAATGAAACGTACTTGGAGCCGATTCCTGGTCCAATATACCGTGAATTGTATGATCATGCACACAACTTGATATTTTTACTTAATTTAAAGCGACTTGGAAAGTAATTCACTGGTTTCAGCACCCATGGAAAACGCTGCCTAGTTATGTACAGATAAACCAACTGAAGCCGAAACCTTGTATTACACTCCACTTATTTTGTACTTCGATTTTTAGTGAATTGTTCCTGTTGTTCCTAGAATTGTATGTACACGGAAGATCGCCACCTTCTTTCACGCAAAACCAAGACGACAAAGACTGGTCTGTTTCACTAACTTTCCTCTTACAGGATGCTGTTTTGGGGGTGATTTGTGGCAAAATATACCATCAAGAAGTAGCAAACAGCCCTATGTAAACCAAGTGATTTTCTTGTTTATTCCAATTCACAGTCGACCGTAATTCAAACGCCGTGGTTGAGGGCATTTCAAGTGGAAGGTTGATAACATTTTCCCAAGGTGGGAAGTAGGAGAAGAGCATTCAAACGTTTGGGAAGTTTGAGTTCCCAGGCTCTGATGAAGTCCCTGATTTATATTTTGAAAAACCGTATAACATTGACAGCAATCCACTGTATAACTGCTGTGCCACTCGAAAGTGGCACGAAGGCTGAACTATTGGGGCGCCTTCCAGGTGTACCATGAGCAATTAAAAAATCCTGATTGTGTTCCTGATTGGAACTGACTCATTCATTGGATAATGTCCACTTTTATTCAGTCATTTCTTACGTTTGTCACTCCGAAATGTAAACCAGAAAGACCATATCATCACTTTCAGCCAGGGTCAATTTTTTAACAACAGTATATCTAAGAATATTGCAAGAAACTGGAAAAGATCTTGCAAGATTTTCCGCGGTTCCTTTCAAAGTTCCTAGCCTAATCCTGTCTATGTATACTCAACCGTTCAGCCGAAACTTTGGTTTCCGAGAAATCCAAACTAAAAAATAGGCGGCGGTCAATTTGGACCGCAGGTTTCTCCGGCTGAATCTTCAACTGGCACCTCCCAAACACCTACATGAAACTTTCTTTAGTGCCGCACATCGTAAGCCATGAAGACGACACTAGAACTGTACCTGGGTTGTGCTGTCGTCATACGCCGTTGCCCCAAGACCTGACTACGCACTACTAACCAGATCAGGGCTGTCGTGCCGCACCTTTGGGTCCTCACACAAGTGTAGGACCGCCCAAAAGGTTTCTTGCAAACCGTCAACTGGTGATAAAACGTCGTCCACTTTACCTTCTGGATGAGCCCCCTTTTATCTGTGTGGCGCCGTTAGATGGAAACAAGCGAACAACGTGGGATTTTACCGTTAATAAATTGTATGCTTTATGGCAGTTTGGGGGACTAGCTATTCCTGCATTGAATTTCCGACAATAAGGATCGTTCACCTCTTGAATCTACTTACTAGTTGAGTAACTGTTCGTTAGAAGTAACGGCTCTTAGTTGAGCCAAAAACCCACGCTCTAGAATTACAGTTTGTTGTGGATATTGTGGATACCTCTTTTCGACACATTTTGGTCAATTTTGTCCAAACGTATGGAGACCGACTTGCCAGCACTTTTTCTTTACTTTTTTAGACTTTGATTAATGCACTTCACCACAACTTCTTGGAAATTCATAAGATGGCCGCTTATGATCGGTAGAAGTAGCCACGACGAGGTGTGCAAGTCGAATAATTTAGGGGATTCAATTCGAGGATGCAGCCAAATTTGCCCAAAACGATTGTTATAGGATCGATCTAGTGTTCTAGAGTTCGGCATGGCTCTATTGTTATTCCAGCGGTGGCCTTTTATTCGATTTTCACACACTGGCTGCACAAAAGTCAACCCAAAACAAGAGGTTTGACCGCATCCTGCTTGACCGAGTAAATCTAGTCACTTGCTCCAATGGTAGGTACATTTCCATCCCTTTCAAGTACTTCAGTAATTTTTCTCTCAGAATTAGGTTACCTATGTTAAATGTCTGAACATACAAGAAATACAGGGTGCAACTACGAACATTCCTTGTTCCAAGAGCGCCAGACGGTAGCATCCGCTAGGGCAAAACCGGGCTAATTATTAACCCCTTGCGGTCTAAGATACCATACGAAAATGAAATCCGTAATCCTCTCTGAAGATTTCAAAATGCACTTTTTGTATTTCCTGACAATGTGCGATCTTTCAGTTGAAACAGAAGTGACTCGGGGAGAGAAGCAGTCAAGCAGGGGGTCGGTACGTGCACAAAGCCTTCAAGCGGTGAGCATAGATAAATGTGAGGTGTGTTCCTCATTGACACAAACCCGAGAAAATTACAAAGTTTGCGGTACCTGAAAAGGATGGTAGTCTGTTTCGCATTCACAAAGCTGCATATTGGCCTGTTTTTTTCCAAAAGTGAAAAGTTTACGTATCCATCAACTGCACACCAGATGAGAAGCGCAAACAGCCGACACAAATTTCTTGGCATTATAGAGAAGGGGGAATTGCGTTCGTTTGATTGCACTTAATTTAACATTACATATTTGTGGCAGATATATTTGTGGGAGATAACTATACCAGCTCTAATTCCACTTGCGATGCAATAAACAGCCATGAAACTTGCTAGAATAACACATTAGGCATAGCGACTCAAGTTTAATACGCAGATTGGGTCACTGCTTCCGTGCAACCCCCCGAGTAGACTCCACCAGTTTCTTTAAGTTCATGCAACATGTGAAAGCATAATACTCTCTGTCCGTAGGTTGGACATCTTGCAGTTTCCAATTTGCAAACTTTTGACAATTACCGCAAACAAACGACAATGCAGAATTTCTGAATTTCCAAAATAAGCGAAATTCTTGCAGAAAACTAGCGAGCGTGACGAACAACTTGTTAGTCAGCCTGTGTAACCTACCGTCTCTCCTAGAGAATGATGTGCCTCCGCCAGTTCTAGTGACAGCGTCAGTTGATCATTCATAGAAACTGCCTTGCTGACATCGAAGCCAATATTGTCTCCAGTGCGTTTGTGGGAGCGACTCGCTTGTGAATTGCCTAATGAAGAAATGGCTTGTTTCAAAATCTGGACTGCAGCTTTTGCGTTGCCTTGTTTAGTTAGCAGTCTTGCACGGACAAGCTGATACAGGGGATGATTTCGCACCTCGAAATTGTTACTCAGTCCGGTTTCCAGTGCCTGTTCAGCCAGTTTTAGGTTTCCTTGGTAAAGATATATCTTGAAAGGCAGATAAAATATAATGATACTCACAAGTCAATAAAACTGCTCATAGTTTTTGCCTTCATAATAATGATAATATTTTTAATGGAATAAAGCATGTTTTTATGGTCATCTTCCTTTGTCTTATGATTTGTAAGGCATTATAGGCTTTACAGCTAGAAAAATACGCCAGACTTGGGTGAAAGACGGTGACAAAGTCGGGAGAAAATTGGCCAGCAGACCAGACGTGGATACTAGTTTGATGTAATTGAAGTGTCAATATCCTTCCCTCTCTAGAATCAGTTTTAATGTACTCTGCAGCAGTATGCTCTTTTTACTTTAAAACGTTATCAACCAGCGAGTAAGGTGACACCGTATATCTATGTATGGTCCCGATAAGACATTTTTGTCCCTTGAACAGACGTGTCAGTTGAATACAATTACATCTTGCGCGCCATGGGAATTTGACAGCTTTTCTTGTATCATCACGAGTTCACTGCGTTCGCCCGTGAAATATGGCGATAGACGTGACTTTTATTATAGTAACAAAACATGACAGGCTACAGTAGCTATTGGACAAAATGGAAACAGATTCAACCTCATCCACTCATTTATTTTGTTCAGCAAGATCATTGTTATGACAGTCAAGTTAAGACACTGAGGAGAATTGAAATTTCGGTTTTGGAATTCATCTTGCAATCGAGGTAAGCCCATACTGAAGATCTGACAGTGCACAACTAACGGGGCTGTACGGGTATATATATCTCTATTACAGAGTGAAACTGGTGCCAATGAGATGCCGCAAAATAGCTGCTAAGACTGTAGTTATATTGTGGGGATCCAACCCGTATGCCTAAGTAACTCTGAATTACAAGAGGGTATCTTTGAGAAGACACTGTGGAGACCGTACTGGGACCGCGTACAAGATACGTAGATTTCCATCTACCTGTTCCTGTTGGCATGCAATTACGCCACGTTATACTTATCGCAAGAATAATAACCTTTCGTCAAGAAATGACACATTGCTAGAATCCAAAAATTATAGGTATTTGTGGCGTACTGACGCTAATCTATCACGGGTGAACTCGTCAAATTCCATCCTAAAGTTGCAACCGCAGGTTCACGCCCAAATCTATTTGAACTTCTCCAAATATTATTCCTAATGTAGTTTTCCTTACTTGATTCGGTCAACTTTTTTCATTCAATTACGCTGGTTAGCATGAGTCAGCTCCGGTCTTCTGAACAAATCTTTCGAATGCATTCAAACCTGGTTCTAACTGATTTGACTGTTTCGTAATTGTTTTTATTACACACGGTCATATATGAAGAAGAGCACAGAGTTCCGATAGCACATCACTAAGGTCAGATAATTCACCACCTAGCATTGATGAAATGATGACTCGGAAAAATACGTCCCACTTGGGAGAGACGACTGGCAAAGTTCTATACACAAGCATTGATGAAATGATGACTCGGAAAAATAGCGTCCAACTGGGAGACGACTGGCAAAGTTGCTATACACAAACCATAAGGTAGGCTCACTTGAGCTAATAGAATGTGGCCGTCCACAAGCGTTGAATCCAAATCCAAGCATTTCTTCACAATTGTTAGTGCCATCATGCTGTCACCGAGTAAGTAGTGTACATAAGACGTCAGGTAGAGCGCTTTCTGGTACCCCGGGGCATTTGTTGTTATTTGGTCTAGTATCCGCAAACAGCGAGTAAGTGGACCGTCCTCTGGGTGCCGGAAAGTAGTTATTTCCGCACTATGTGCATCCAAGCTGATCGATGTCATTCCTGGAGGCTGCTGTGGTGCCTGAGCCAAATATTCCATGACTAGCTGAATCATAAAATCTGCATTCATTTGTTCATAGTAGCGAATTCCGCGTGCACATCCCTGTAAGTATTGTAATAAAAACAGCAGAGCTTTTAAATAATTCTTCCGGTTTTTGGTTCAGTGCTAATAAAAGTTATCTGGTGAAAATCTTCTGGAGTTTTATTGCCCCACTTTGTTGGGAAAGCTGAACTAAGGAAGGCGGATTTGGCGTGGGCGGACAAAGATTGGTTAGCGCCGAAATGACGCTTCCATTATTCACTTCAAGTTTAGATAAATTGATGATAAGAACACAGCGTTGTGAGTGAAGTCTCTGACCTCACAACCCTCTGTCTGCTGGCCCCGCCGCTACTGAACACACTCACACAGCAACTCACACATCCATACAGCACATATGCATATACGTGCGGGTGAAACAAATAAAGCTGTTGCTCTTTCTGAATGAATTAGCTAGAATACCATCTGCTTTAAACAGTACACTTCACGTTACTAACACCTGAAACGCACAGTGGTGAATTATTCATGAATCATCATTTATGGTAACTATACTGTAGCTTCGGAAATCAGACCAAAATGAGAGGGGGGAAGATGTAAATATTATCTGTAACCATTTAGTGACAGCGCTTTCAATGAATTGGGGGGCTCAGTTAACATTGCATATGGAAGAATAGAGAAGCTGTCTTCATACACGTAATCAGTTCACTAGTACCTAATTGGATTTTACTAAATCCAGACTTATGCCGCTATCTCGCCGACTTGCTTCTATTGACAGTCAAGTTAAAGGTATCAAAGATGGAGATGATGCTAACAATAAGCGGTAGACTTCTGCTGCTGATGTAGAGGACGATGAAGCTGACGGTGAAGAAGATGACGGTAGTGATGGTCATAATGATGGGGATGTCGTGACAATGTTGACCGCGCTGATCACGATACTGGCGAGGATAGCTGCTTAGGATAACGATTATGGGGATAAAAGTGCAAAGATTACCAAGCAACCAGCTGTTCACTCTGTATGAGTAATAAAATTCTCCAGAAGAGGCAAAATTCGACTGACACCTTGATGCCACTGTTGGATGAATCCTGATGCGATGAAGAATGATTCTTGGCATGAAATCATCGAGTATTCTCAAAGCATAGAAAGCTCCGTTCACGTTTCCATTCAATCAGACAGCTGTATTTGGTAGTCAAGATGTCGAAGATGATGACAAGAAATATTAACCACGAAGTGTATTTGGTCTTCACGAGAACAGTTTCACATTCTGGGGCATTTGTTGAATTTTGGAGTGATGGCAGAGCTCAAGAGGCAAGAGAGTCCTGCTCTGTTTACAGCTTACTTTCAAATGTGCTATCTACTAACAATACATCAAAACCATAAAACGCCTAACAAATGTTTTGCATCAGCATTTGTTCTACGCAGATCACCATGAAACGTAGTGCAAGAAACGGATACGCATCCCTAGCGTAAGAGCAAAATAGCAACCCATGATAATATTCAGGATCTTGGATGTTGAAATGAACTGGGCGATCAGTAGCTTTGCATATGGTAGTAGCTGGTAGGCTGATAAAACAGAAGATAGACCGAAATTCGAAGGACAAGGTCTTCGTCTGTTTCTCGTTCAACTGAATCTTCCTAGTGAGAAAATGGTAAGCCGACACTGAGCACATTGTTTCATCAAGATTCATTAATGCCTGTCACGCACATTGGGTTTCATTTGACCATGATCAATACGGACAGTAACCAGTATTCAGCGGGATCACGTTTGCTACGTTGTGGAAGCCCGGTGATATGGTGGTGCACTTCGCAGTAATGTTTTTTCTAGTGAGGAAAAGAGACCCAATCAGTCCACCGCTGGTGTTTGTAGATATCAAAATAATTGTACATTAGTTCGAAAGGGCCCATAGAGGAGCAGAAGATCATAAGGATTCGCACATGAGAAACAGTAGCAATATTCACTTAGATAAGTAGTAGGAAGTACGGGAACTGTTCCAATCTTTCTCCAGTCAGTTTTCACTCAAATTCTCGTTGACACGTTAATATTTTTCGAAAAGATTCGCAATCCCATGAGTAGCAGTCTTGCTTCTTCTCTATTATGAATTTTTAAAACAACTCCAGATCACTAATTTTGATTGTTGGGGTCTCTAGTCATCTGGAGCTCTATGTTGAACTTGTTTGCAATAATGTCGCAAACGAACATTCTCATCATCACGTGAGTTTTCTGGCCTTTTCGGGGCGTGCAGGCACAAATTTGCACTGAGTCAAACATTTACTTGTTAGGAGTCGTTGTCAGTCCTCAGAAAATGTACTAATGGAATTCTTAAAATAATGCGATAAGATGTAAAAGGGCCCGTGTAAGTCTAACGGTGATTTGAAAGGATGCTGACATGTCTCATGCCCGTTTTTTTCACGCCCATGACATGGAACCTGAAAACTGTAGCGCTTTCTTCCGGAGATGTGGTCCGGTTATTTCCACATTCTTGTCTAGACGGTAAAAATGAGCCGTTTGGAAATATCTTACAAAGTGCTGCAATACTGTAGCATGATGAAAGCTTGGTGGACTGACTGCGCAACATTCAAGCGCATTCTGTATAATGTTTTTGCTGTGCATTAGTTTTGTTGTGTAGATGCAAACTGGGACACCAGACTAACCTCCAAACTCTTGAGATGAAGCTCAGTAGCTTCGTCCAGCTTTGCCAAAATCTTCTGTGACGAGCTTGATTGTTTTCTGCCAAGCACGGCGGCCAAATAACTTAATTCCTTTAAGGGAGAGAGGAATATTGCAGAATGTAACAATTAAAGTGGACAGTGGATTGTCTTGGTTCTTATCCGACTGTCTGATATGAAATGGGGCACAATGTACACCTCCAGCTTATATCATCCTGGATGCACTTCGTCGAACCTGTAAAATAAATAAATTTAACGCTGATGAGCAAACACCACACTTGAGTGGATCTTCAATAAAAGCTCCGAGTTTTACGTTTACTTCGGTGCTCACATTGGATGCATCGCGTCATCAGCTGCATAAAGAAAGGATAAGCCGTATTTTTTACACGAAAACATAACAATTTTCTTAGATTTAAACGGCAATATTGGGGAATTCATTGCTGACTTGTAAAATGGTAGACCAAAATCAGCCCACTGCATAATGCCAGGCTTTTGGACCTGGATAAAGCTTTCCCTTTTGTGGTCGTTGTTCTGTAGGTTAGATAGGAAATTCTCCGTGGAAATAGTTAAGTTGCTGAAAAACTTTCACTTTTTTTATTGCATGTTTTTTAGATAAGTGCCGTAAAAGTCTCGCCAAACAGACCAAAAATGAGAGACTTAAAAATACCAACTTGTTAAGATTTTTGTAAACTGTCCACGAATAAAATGGATACTGCGCGAAATTTTGCTGTAGTCCCGGAAGCATTCCGTCGCTTTCTGTCATCATTCGATTTAGGTTTTCCTTTTAGCCCGATTTCATTTATCAGGTAAAGAGCATCACTACCAGTGAGAAGGAAGAAGGTCTTCGCTGCGGTGTTATTTATTCGGAAATGCCAACTGACCGGTTACAGACCATTGAACAGGGAAGCAAAACTCTAATCTGCATCTTAGTCACAAAAACTGGACACAGATCTTCTCCTGAACGAGTCTTCTTGAGCTTTCCTGGAGATTCATTGACTCCACTCATTCGTCGGTCAAATCCAAGCAAATGTTACAAAGTGACCCCACGAATTTCACAACAGAATTCCCTTTTTCAATCGATGCAAAGCGAAATTCTACGAACAACACATACTACTCGCGTGTCTCTCCGTCAGTAGTATCACCGTTACACCAGCAGAGTGTTAACCAAAACCTCTTTGATGTAATTAACGTAGCCTTTTAGACAATCGCCGTTTTACCGTTCTTGAACCTAGGAGAATTGCCTTTCTCCTGGCGGTCATGTATGTTAATGGACAATCTAGTCGAAACATCAAACTGGATGAGGCTTGTTTAGGCGGTTGGAATCTTGATACCTATTCCTTTTGGATGTTCATCCTGGCTGCGTGTACCTAGTTTTCATTCATTCGTACTGGTTGATGGTTCCCAAAGATGGATTCATATGAATTTGTTGAATATCACAAAAGTGAGTTTAATTTTAAGCTGTATTTTCAGAGGTGCGCTGCCAAAAGTTTTTGATCGGTCAACCCAGTGGTCAACTCGTGGATGTTCTGCAAAACGCTACCTGGAACATGCCTGACCTGTGTAGGTAGCATTGGGAAACAGTGGTTGAAAACATCTTTGCTTTATTGTTTTTCGGTGAAAAGCTGGATTTTTCTCTAGTCCCAATCAACGGCTTTGTGCCACTCAACCAGTATCCTGTGGAGTTTCTTTGACTGCTCTAAGCGATCCGCATTTTGAATCAAGGAAAAATCTGTTCTAGTGGCGTGTTCATCTCAATGGAAATATAAACAAGTGATAGCCACAGGGTGAAACCAACTCCCATGGAATCAAATAATCAGGACATTTAGTTGTTCCTAGTAGTGCCACCTTTGAGATTATGGTCAAATCTATATGTCATGATACACCATTATACACTGACTATATGGGGCTATACCATATAAGACACGTTCAGCTATCAAACGCACTATTCAGGAATACTCACTGAGGCCCACCGGCAGATCCAGAGTCTGTAGATAGATAGATAGCTATGACCAATTTTTTAAATCGACGATATTTTTCGGCTAATAAAAAGGCTGAAAATTCAGCAATTATCTGGCAACATTTTTGGGGTTGTTAACGGTTTACAAGACCGTAGTACTTAAGGTGAGGTAGGCTTAAATTGCTGGAACTTCATTGCCGCACTTCATCAGTTTTTCATCCCGAAACATGCACATTACTTCAAGAAAATGTTGGGTATTCTCAAAAACATTTTCAAATTTGTTGCCGATGAACCCCTTCATAAAATTCAAACTTTCGAGGCTGGCTATTTTAGGAAGCCTGGGAAGATGACAAGCTAGAAAATTAATGACTGAATGCACTGTTCCGGTTTCTATTGTGATAGTTACAAAATGGAGTTGAATCAACACATGCTGCTGTATTCCAACCTAGTTAAAACACGGACAGGTTGGATTGAAAAACAATTGGAAATACAGCCTGCAAACAAATACTGGACCATGGCCATACAACCATACGAAGGGTTGATGTTTCTCAAGGACAGGCGAATGAAACCACGAAACCCAAACTTCCGTTTTTGACATTCTTTTCAGTACTGACTTGGAGGTTTCAAGCTTTCCTAGCAGAATACCATGTTCACTATCCTTTACTTACTGTGAGCCTTCAGCCTACGCATAGTAACAGCTCCATTGTCCTGCGTCTGCATTATGGAGTATCGATAGTGGAGATTTTGTTCGTTCTCACTGAAGTGATTGGATATGACGGTTACCAAAATACACAGGAAGCGTTCAGCGCTTAGTTTTTAAATCATTTTAAACAGGGTTGGCACTAGTTGGTTGTGAAAATATGCTCTAAAATTTAGCGGCGGTTCGGAATTATTTCCCTATCCCAAGCCGATTTCCTGAAGCGGTTAAATTTGTTCATCTGAGACGTTTAACTCAATTCTTTTTCTCCGTGGGTGTGGATGGTAGAACGCTGACTAATTTATATATCATTTATTTGAGACTGTCTCGCAGGTCGCGTAAAATCTTCGAAAGCAGGCAAAGAGACGTTACTTCTTTTATACTTTCTTTTGTCGAATCGCAAGCTTTACGAGGTAGGAGCACAGTGACGAAAATGAAAATATACGATGAATTATCATAGCTCGCCTACAAAACAAATGCTTCGATTCAACAGTTTATGCGTGGCTCAAGCTGAGAGCCTCAAATAAATCAGGATGAAAGTATTTGGGGTATGCAATTTCGTGAATTGTGCATGGCTGGCAAGGATCAGATAAATGGCCCACGGTAAGGAGATTTTCTCCGAATAATGAGTCTGGATTCCTGATGACTGACTAGAAACTTTGCCTTATTGTGTGCAGTGGATGTCTTTGGACATAAAAACGAAGGGGAACCTCTAGAATCTTTTCAGTATCTTTACAAATCCCACCCAGACGGATTGGGAGAGCCCAAAGCTTTAAACTTTTCAGCTGAAAACGCAATGAAGTGTAACACTAACCAGCCAGTAGGACACCCGGAACCTTACATCTTCGATCGCAAGACACCTGTTGATTTACAAGTCACTCGTTGGATACTATTCGGTCTCTCTCAATTTTGTTCCACACTTGGATATCCAGAATGCTTAGGTTCACTAAAGCGATACCATCTTTCGATCCACGAAATTTCTTGACTTGGAACGCTCACTCGCCCAGGCAGTGGAGTATGAATGTGACTGTTCTTTGAAATATCTTTAGGCACTTTTCTGTTGCTCTTTTCGCCATCACAACCTGTGTTTTACGTGGACAGATAGGTAGAGCGTGTCAGTCTGCTTTCTTATCGTCCTGATCGATGTACAACGCTCCTGAAAAGCTGCAGGCTTAAATAAAGTCCTCATCCATTAGAAGAAGTAGTCTATATGAGTATGATGTCCTTTATACTAAGGGATTACTTTGGCTAGTTTTACTTACAGCAGATTTCCCGATCGTCTGTTGCAATTCATCCAAAAACTCTAATTGTGATAACGCTTCTTTGACGTTGTCTTGGGCAAGCTGACATTCGACGATACCTGTTGTGAGCGAAAATGCACAAAGCCTGTGGAATAATGTTAAAAATCCGCACAGAAGTCCACACAATGAAACTTAGTGACAATCGAAATGGAGGGAATATTGAAAAGCTCGTATGGTTAGGGCGACTTAAGATCTGAATACATTTCCGACGCAATTTTAAGCACAAAAACTCACCCAAGCACTCTTGACTTCCAGCTGAAAAGCTAAATGACGTTCAAATCACTGAAGCTAACGGGGAGCTTTTAGCGGAATAACTCTGTTTGATTCTGAAAGCAACTTACTTGAACTGTATACCTGGTCCCATTCGTTTACTCTTCTAGCTGGTATACACGTATCCAGCCTGTGTTGCTGAGAATGAGACACTAACACTATTTGAGAGACATTGTAAGGTAGTTGTATTCTTGGTCACATCTACTGGTTCCTGAGACCAGTGAAATGGGATGATCAGAATTTTTTACCTGCGTATTATTGGACCGTAGAAGATCTGAGAGTTTCATGCCAAAAGTTTAGATTTGGTCGAATACTTCGGCAAAAACGTTGGATCTTGAAACGCCAAGCCAGACAAGTGCTCTATCCTTAACTGATCTTATCAGGTCTGGATGAACGGATGTGGAACGTAACGGTCTGGTCAACGGTGTTCATATTGCACTTCCGTCGACCGATCTGCATAACTGGCGGATAAATGTTGGGGCAAAAATTGGTCTAAACCGGCTACCGACCCATGCAGGTGATCACCTGGTCGTTGACGCAGGTGTTTATCGGAATGGGGTTTTTGTACTTGGCAAGCAGTGGGCTTGGATTTGAATGGATATGGCAGTGAACTTGTGCTTGGGTCAGGGAGAATGAAAGCTGGAAGTGGTAGCCACGGTGTCCTCATCCTTCCCATCTGAAGACTCTCAGCACGCTCGTCGGGTGGTGTTTCTGGACACATCAGAGTGAATCCAAATCCTTTGGCATCATAGCCAATGGACGTAACACAAGAGTCGATAAGTAATAAAAAACATTCTAAGCAATACGAATAGTAAAACGACAGCGCGAATGAGCTAGCAGTTGATTTGAAGCAGGTTCCACACACAAATGAAATTCGAAAGATATTCGATGGACCAATGATTCGAATGCTCAGAATGTACATTCTGTGAAGCCATTCTTTGTGTTTCTAGGCCTATTCTTCAAGGGGGCATTTTGTTTTTGCTACAAAAAATTCGCCCGTACGGAAATATATCACCGAAACACTGGGTAGTTTCAATTGCCCCACACTCAACTCTCTTTCTAGAGTTGAAGGTATCAAAAATTGGTCTTGTGAACAAGCATTTTTAATTGAAAATGCTGAATAATCGATTGGTATTTAAGTGCGCTACAAAGAGTATGAGTTTGCGCTAAAAGCAAATATCACAAAATTTCCCAACAGAGATCATGCCACGAAAAAGTAAGAATATCTCCCTGTCAGAAAGGTCGGATTCCTGAAGGTTAGCCCAGAATAACCGAAACTTAACGAAATTCAAATAAACACTTATCAGACAGCCTTCGATCAAGGTAAATAGTGCCGTCAGAAAGGTCGGATTCCTGAAGGTTAGCCCAGAATAACCGAAACTTAACGAAATTCAAATAAACACTTATCAGACAGCCTTCGATCAAGGTCAAATAGTGCCCTTGAAAATATGGCGTGAGGCAGTTGTGCTTTTGCACTCGCTGGTTTGCAATAAACCTCATGTGTCCCTTGTCGACGAGTCTTTTTCCGTCACTAAGGCACTCGAGCAGAGTCAGCAGTCAGATACAACACTCTTAAGAGGCTTGCTGTTCCCCTAAAGGAACTTTTTCACTCTGTAAGACAGCCACCTCTCGATGATGAAGTAACTGTAATATTCCTCTTTACTTTACTTTTGAGACTACCTGAAACAGTTAAGAATCACCCGCTCGGATTCAACCATTTTAAGACTCATCAAGTGCGCGTAGCTCCCGAGTATCCATCAATCTTAATTTTGATTTTAACACTAGCTTGTCGTAACCTTACGAGTATATCAAGGAGCACACTTCCGCATCCTGAAAGTGACTTCAAATGAAACGGGTGGTTAACCTAATGTAACACAGTCCATTAAAGAATAATGTAAATTAGGCAGCTGAATTGCAAATAACTGCATTACATCATTAGATACCTCTGGGTGTATTACGTCTATTTCTTTGAGAAAATGTGATAATTGGATGGTATACCTCGAGTTTTCAACAAAAGGGTGTAATTCGTATCCACGATGGACTGACAACCGCCCTCAGCCAACTGGCGGCTGTGCATGGATATACCGTCAAATGTCATTAGCTACCACCGTATCTCTTGACACAGTTGAGACAAACCAAAGTCCAGGCTACAACTTATCAAAATGGGATAGGAATTTCTCCCTGTCAAAATACTGGTTACGTGAGGGTTCCAAAATCCTTTTACCAAATTTTCGGGTGTCACTATTATCGGTGATGTCCACGATCCACTAAACCGGATGAAGTATATTCAACTCCAACAGATGTATGATCATTTCTTGAAAGATATCGGGATTTATTTGCTGTTCTGCCAACTAATCGTGATAATTATTCGAGACAATTTTTGTCAAAGGGGCATCAGTAGGATTGAGAGACGCCGTTTAAAATACTTCTTTCTTGAGCCATTACCCTTCTGAGCATTCTNCTGCTCAACTAAATACTCTAATTTGGTTACTGCTTAGCAGTTGCCTAATTTAGTAGCCTATCCTGGAGATGGATTGATTCTTTTCTCATTTGCATTTTATAGATACATCACACAACTAGACGATCGTGTTATTTGATGTGGTTCACAGCGATTTTTATCGGCGCGCTGATCTTCGCGACTTTCCAACTGATTAAGCCTTTCCAATAGGATAAACTGTATGCGTGAAAATTATTCTGTCATCAGTGTCATGCTTGATATATGATAAACGTGCCTCGATAGCCACTTTTTCTGCTCACCATTGCTTTTTGAGTGTTTATCATAATGTTCGCGTTTTTTGCCGACTTGATCTCTTATTACGTTACCATTTTCAAACAGGTGGAGATCACATAGGCGTGTCTCTCTACCGCGTACACATTCTGACGCAGGCCATTGGGTGTTTAGGCAGCCTGCTGCTTCCGTGAAGTTTACGTGTTCCAAACAGTGAGCGAATAGGGTTTGGGACTAATGGGCCTGTGCACAAGTCCAGTAAATAAAAAAATTGTTCAACTGTACCAATTTCTGCGTCAGGCCATTCGAAAGAAACTTGAGGGATGAAGTAATACACTTTGAAGAACAGCTGGCCTTTGTACTAATTTTAGAGTTTGGGGCGCATGCTAGCGTTGGAGGTATCACTTTCTCGGGCTCTGGAGGCTTCATTTTGCTACGACAAACTGTTGTGTAAAATGCACTCGTTCGAAAATAAGTTTAGTGTTTACAGGGGACACGATTCAATCCGAGATGAAATTCTTGTTTATGATACTCTTCAACTGGACGCACTGCACGAAGGCAGTCCCACCAGTTTAATTTGCAAATGGTGTTCTTCGCCACTCGCGTACAATCTGGTGTTCACGCAGAACATAAGGTTGACAGGAACTTGGAGACTGCGCCTACCTGGTGAGCAGCAAGAAAGATGACACCGGCGGTGGCTAACAGGAGTGATTTCAACGAAATTGTTTTTAGTATTTACTTCAGGAAAGTAATCAGTAGGTCGTTTTTGCAACCACTGATGTTGGTTCCTTTCTGGGTGAAGTCTTTCGCAATTGTGCTCTGATTGATAGACTGTAGTATTTCCCGGAAGTAGTTGCGAGTGCTGGGTAGTCTATGAGATGCTTGGAATACATACTGAGCTGAATCATGGTGTTTTAGTCGGACATAGCGTAGGTTTGAAAAAGAGACCATTATGATTAGATAATATAAACTGGTTTCTAGTCCGTCATTTTTCGTCTGAGGACTTAATGGGAATATTCCTAAGCCCTATCAGACAGACTGAATTTAGCGGTTATGTCGATCACTTCATTTTTTGTAGCAAAAGCAATTCTACATTATGAATTTTGTTAGGTTCCACCAAGATCATTTCAGCAACAATTTGATATCCGTTTGTAAGAAAATGCATAAGCTTTAACGAATGGTGTACAAAACATCTGCGGAGAGAGTAAGTGGCTCTGTGTATGTGAACGCCAAAGCTGGCAGGTTTCATCCAATAAAAGAAACAATGGAGGGCTAAATGTTAGTGTGTTATGCTAAAAAGAAGGAAATTAAATAGGGGTTGCCTTAGAATGAAGTATTAACTATTCCATTGTCTACCCCTCGACGATCTTTGGAAAGATTTTCATTTTGAGCTACTTATGGTGATGTAGTAGTGCAATCTCCACCCTGTTCTGGAAAAATGAAATGTCGATAGGCTTATGAGAGACAACTTACCCTGTAGGGCCACCACACTAGTCTCAGAAAACTCCAGTGCCGATTGGAAATGTCTGCTCGCCTCTTTTGGGTGGCCTTGGAGCAACATGATTCTTCCAATGTTGATGTCGTAGTGGTGGTTCCGATTATCAAGTGAAGCGGCTCGTTCGGCGAGTTGAAAAAGCTTATGGAGAATGACGGTATCCCTGGCGCACTAGATTAAGGAAGAATGTGATTTCAACCTGGGCTTAAATGGAAAAAAATGGTTTCGAGTATTTTTAATACCGCAGAGGTGATTTTGTGGTTGCCAGATCGAAGTATAAAGTGACTGCATGCAATTTTTGTATGTATTTATATTATACTAACAGTATTGTATACAGTGACAGCATTTGTTCCGAAACCAAACGCGCAGAAAAGACTACAACGATCCGACAGACTGCCGTTTGGAAATTTCCGTTAAAATGCCATTGCTAGGGTAAATCACTACTTCGCCAAGGTGGCTTATTAGAGCAATAAAAGTTCACTTGCTATCAGGTATGTCAAACTCGCTAAATTATAAAGTACTGCTGGAACATGTGATGGAAGAACTAATCGGACGCTCATTTAAAAATGTTTGAAACAATATTACAACTTTATCAAAAGAACTACCTACAAGGGGTGCAAAGTACTTCGAATTGATATAGTACTGTTCTGCGTAGTTGGGTTCTGAATCATCCAGGGCGCGTGTAAGCTCGTTTATAGCCTTCCTCGCCTGAATTAACAATAAAAGCTTGTCTGCAAACGAAATTACCTCCGATATATTGCCCGAGTGACAGAGTGCATGGAGAACTTGGTACTTCAAAGCATCAACGCAGTTGCAATCTAGAGTGAGGCACCTGAAGAACAATTATTTATCATTCAGTCACCGTACCTTTGCGAAGTATCCATTGCCTGTTCCCAGTCTTGTGAGATCAATTGTAAATGCATCTTCGCAATAATCGCCGGGATATACTTGGGGAAATTTACAATAAGAATGTTTATAATGTCGAGAGCCGCGGAATAGGAACGGGACAGCTGAAAATAGTATGCCCTGCCCATTTGACACTCGATGCCAATCGCTTCGTCGTCACTACCGATTTAATGATGGGATGATTCATATAACCTACCCGGTTGAACCCTCGAAGTAACGAATTGCCTTTTTCCGTACGTTTTCGTCCTTGAGGAGCATATCGATCCAACCATTTAGGTTTAGGGCCTGTGCATTCCGAAATAAGAATAACAAAATATCAAATTTTGGAATCTACACTGAAATAGTCTATATTTAACTTCCGGTGGGTGATCGCTTCCCAGTGCGGATGAAGAGTTACCAACTCAGTGATTATTTAGTTAATTGAACTTACTTTTAGCATGCGCTTGGCAACTAAGTTTCCAAGCGGGTAAGGAGTTACCCCCCAACTGCATCGTTTTGGTGGAGCCACTAGCTACGTCCTCAACTACAGTAATGTTCTGTTGAAACTTCGAAGTGAGCTTGTACTTTTACATTTAGTTACCTTACTAGCTCATCGCTTTGTAGCATTCTGTCCCAATTAGTCCAACCAGTTGTCATTTAGGAGATTCTTTACCCCACAACAAGGAGGAATTAGTGTTTTAGGGTAGATCTGGACCAATATCCGAATCATGAATCCTTCATAAATGAAGGAAAGAACTGAATGGACGAGTGTCGCAGTATTACTCACATGATCGTTAGGCCACCAGTAACACTTTATAGATCTGCATAACATACAGCTCAAACACACATGACCTGCTAATTGATAGCGCGCAGTCCTCAGGTCACCTGCATATTTCTGCCAGGCCAGGTATCGCGTTAACCACTGTTCTATGTTCAAACTATACTGTAAAATTTCAGCCATATGTACCGCCGTGGTTTTCCCGGGACAATCACTTCTTTCACTGTGAACATCCGATGCAATTCCCTTTTTGTCGTAGGCCCAGATTCGTTCCATGGACACTCACCAATGCGTTCCATAATTCGAAGTGTAAAAAGATCCTGGTGAACCGCAGTATATCCAAAGTTCCTAAGCTGATTTGAGTTTCCCGAAACACTCACCCGGTACCACTTCAGGCAAGTATGTTGTCTAATATAGTATTCTATAGGGTTTATAAAATTATACGCACATATCTTGATTCGTTCCATGGACACTCACCAATGCGTTCCATAATTCGAAGTGTAAAAAGATCCTGGTGAACCGCAGTATATCCAAAGTTCCTAAGCTGATTTGAGTTTCCCGAAACACTCACCCGGTACCACTTCAGGCAAGTATGTTGTCTAATATAGTATTCTATAGGGTTTATAAAATTATACGATCTTGACTTGAGTAACTGGCGTCCTCAAACTCCCAAAAAAATACCATGAAGAAAAAAAATTTTGTAATCTGTATTCTACAAGGCTGTTTACTAGGCTTATCGGGTCGTATAAAAACATGAACAAATGCAGTATAACATATTTGAACTTTTCGCGGACTACCTTATGCTATACCGTTCGTTTTCTTCTAGGAATGAAACAAGAGGACTACTTTCTTGGCAGAGCACTACCCATAAGATTGCTTGAAACTACTCAATCACATACAAGTGGCTCGCCCTTTCTTGAACTCATCAGATGCACATTGTCCCCGAGTCCCCATCACTTTTGTGTTTTGCTTAACACATAGTTGTAGATAACTTACAAAGTACATTCATTTGCAAAGTTGACTTGCGCAGACTCAACTGCATCTCTCATTTACAATGTTTTCATCTGGATGAGGTGCACACGTTTGGGTTGGAACTCTTTTCGAGATAACGCGGTACATTTTATTGGAACAACACTTCACTCATTGAGGTCACGGGTAGCGTGTTGTGGTAGATGATTATAATTTCTCGAATACCCTGCAACGTGAAACATGGGACGGACTTGATGCAGCACATCCAGTTGGCTAACAGTTTAAACATATTCATTTCAGCCCCTCATTAGTAAAACTTCACTCTCTTAGTCACCATTTTGGGGTAATCAAACAAAGAATTGAAGCCTTCCGTGACATTTCTACTGCAACATACACATCACTGACCTTGTTAACGTTGGGCGAGCATTTCTGAAGTATGCGACGACACTCACGAACGCACTAGCACACATTATTTGTCTACACATAGTTACATTTTCCGACTTATGATAGAAGGATATTAACTGCAATTATAATAACTAGGATACACGGCACTCATGGAAAAAACTTAATCTCCACAACATTCAATACAAGGAAAAATGAACTGGAAAGGATCATGTTTTTGGGTTAGCCTACCTCAATTAAAAGTGAATTTGATTTGATGGCCCTCTCAATATACTCTCGGGATTTTTCGTACTTTCTCAAGTAGAATAGCACTAAAGCTGCGTAATACAAGGTCTTTCTGCAAGTCAGAAGTCGAATTGAGATTCACTACCGTAGAGGAAGCATGTCTTCGTAGTTCACGAGTCTTCGCTTCAAATTCCTTCACAGCCTCGGCATCTGGTTCAACGGTGAGTATGAGTGTAATGACATACCAGTTTCTGGATAAGCTTTGTGCGCCTGAGCCAATGCAACCACGGAGGCCAGATGGAAATCCTCTTTATCTTTAAACTCACTGAACCGCTTGCTTGCCTCTTGTAAGTTACCTGGACAATAGCAAGGGAATGAAATTTGAGGATCACCTTCAATTGCGAAGATCACGGCCATGTGGAACTTTAAGAGGTCATCATGTGGGTAGCGCTTCATTCCGTTTTCAAGGGCAATGCGCGCATGATTGGGATACCCCTCTCGAAGGTAGTAAAACGCTGTTGACTGGTTGACAGTGGATTAGAATAAACTGATAGTCTTTCGCCTACCAAAACTTCCTGATCAACACAAGTCATGCCTTTCAGCACACACAGTAGTTTACGAAAGGAACTTGCTTTAAAAGATCGTTTCCTGAAAATGCTGCAATTAATAGGAAATGCTGATAAAGGCAGCAAAGTTAAAGACTCCTCGGAAAAAAGCCACTGGAGGTCACGAAGCACTTTACATGGGACATTATTCTACACATCTGCAACGGTGTAACTTGACATACTGGTTTGTTTCTCCCTCAAAGTACCAGGGTCATATTGGATGTAATGCATGCAATATTCAAAATGGATCTAGAATGTTTCTATCGCACACCTGTTTACTATATCTCGGTAAAAAAGTCAGCCCTGACGACAGTAAAATCCAACTTTTTAAAATTGGGTAACAGATTAGTTGAATGGGGTAGCTTATCCCGGTCAGCCTAACTGAACAAACAGAAAACTTCTGTTGTATCACTGTATGAAACAATTGTAGATGGAAACCAAGGTTAGGACGAGTAATATAGTGATGAAAAATACCATAAATGCAGCTCCGGTTCACATACAAATATTCTATTATAAACTGCAACAAAAACGTTGAGGATTCAGGTATTTCTCAGCATTTACCGCTGTCTTTCGAAAACACCAAGCGAGCGACAAAAAGCGAGTAAATATGTCCCAGAGTTTATGTTTCCAACCCTGTAGAATTTTTGCTTGCCTGACGTGGTAACAAACAAACTGACTGTCTCTTTCACCAATCCTCTGTGTCCGGTTGCTGTTTGTGAGGTGAATAAAAAACAGAATATTGCATCTTTGATCTTATACGTTGCTTAGTATTAGTATGTTCGTCTACAGTGCAAACAAACATAACATGGACACCATCCCTGATGACAATACAATGGCGAACAAAAAATGTCATATGGGCGAGAAACTCTTAATGCTTCCTCCGTTTTCTTGGAAACCGTTTTATTCTCATTCATTTTATTTCTACATGTTGGTCGTTAAAAATGCATCTGCTGACTACTGGAGCCACCGAATAACCATGTTCATGAACTTTCACACACCTAGAATGAGTAGTATTCATCACGGACGATAGATACAACTCACGCAAACTGTTCACATATTTGTTCCACTGAAGCACACTATTTCAACCCAAATAACCCTATCTTAGTCTCAGTCAGGTTTTTATTTTCCGAGATTCTGAGTAGGTTAATTTTAAAAACTCAGTAATCTTTATTGAATTGAATCAATGGAAAACTCGGTTGCTCTAACAGTCATCTGTGCAAGACAAATTTTTTCCACAGAAATCACTACAATAGCTTTTTCATTGAGACATTGTGGCACCCAAATCCGTCCTGCCTGTTCAACAGCATATCAAATACCACAGCGTGCGTCATGTTGTTTATGTTATGTTGTTTCACTCTGTAATTAGAGATACGAACTTCCATCAAAAAGCCATTTTAAGTAAATTTTTATTTAGTACTGGACCAACACTCGAAAGCTAACTGGTCGGAATATTCCGATGGTTATTCTTCTCAAATACATGGTTTTCCAGGTTACCTTGATAATTGGTCTGGTTTGCTTATTAGCCGTCTGAGTTTTTTTGGACTGGAACAATTGGTGTTTTTATTCGAATGTTCTGTTTAAGGAGATGAGATTTTTGAATCACGAAAAAACCTCCACTGGCATACAATGTTTAGGAACAGATGTGCTGCTTCAAATAAGATGGAGAAGCCTAGTCTGCGGGGTTTATTCCTAAAAGTTATACTTGTTTCTGGCTGAGTTGCCCCCTTGACTTGACTTTGCTCCTGTTATTGCTGGTGACCATGTCTATGTACACGTTTACACTCGCATGGATGGGTCCAGGCATATACTGAAACCTTTCCCTCTATATTTTACATCACACACATTTTCATGTGTTGCAGAAATGGCTCACTGGATTCAAGCTCTATGCTTCTTGCTTGCTGTCTTTTTTCCCACTGGGTCGAAATGATACCACTGCTATCTGGAGGAATCTACTGCTATCTGGAGGAGCCCCGACGGCCATCTTCGGGTTTTCCTCCCAACTTTTGTATTTTGAAGGTTACGCCAAAATCAGATGTGCACAATTTGGATATGCTGCTTTGTCAATCGATCCCCACCTGCAGACTTACTTTGTAGGACAGAAATATGACACATCTATGATCTGAAATATGCTTACTTTTAATAGTGGGTTGCATATTACTCTGGGTATTTTTCTCCGCCAAAATGTTGCTCCATTTTATACACTCGACTTTTTTCGGCTTTGGTATACAGCAGCAATTTCGCTAATGTTTACAATTTTTCAGGACTCTCAGGCGGCCACATTTCTGAGACCAGCAATTTAAATACAACGCCAAGAATGATTGTAGTGTTGTGTTGGATTGTGGTTCGTACGGCTGTGGAAGTATCGGAGTTTCGAATACCGTTTTGGTCCTCCAAGGTTATTCCAGCACAGTCGCCTGCGCAAATGCTGAGCATATTCTGTGCGTTGTTGTGGGGCTCGAGATGGCTCAGTAGTTTTTGCGCTAGCTTAGTGGCTTAAACGCCCTTGATTGTAAATAAACTTCTTCACCTTGACTGTTTCTATTTGAGCTTGAGCAACCTAGCTGGATTTTGGCCCTTGTGCTTCTTTTAAGTGGCTCAGCAGCTGAGCGTAGAAAAATTGTTACAGCTGAACCATTATTCTTCTGTATGGTTGTACGGCAGCCAAGCATCAGTGACACACTAATGTTGCTGTACCTGATGATGTTAATAATGATGAAGTCGCAAAATAAGGAACCGGTGTTACTTCATTAAACCTCCTCACTCATGTCATGGTAAAGTATGCTCAGTCATCTCTAAATCAGCGTGATGAAATCTGGATTCCTCCCCGAAAGTCATTTTGCTAATCTCTTCTGCAATACCTAAAAATTACTGACATACAGATTGATCTTGTCTATTTTTCGCTTTCGATGTGCTAACCGCTTACCGTTGATACTCTTGTTTCTCTGGCGTTATATCACGCTTTAGCCTATGCTCCCTTTGCGCGAATTTGTTTATTAAATGCTCTGAGTCTGATTATGATTCGCTGCTGCCGGCGATTGGAGACGGACGGCACTACTACGGTTCACCTTCTCACCAACTTCATCTAATAGTCTTACTTTATTTTTCGCCACTTTTTCATTATGACCCTGCCTCTTATTTGTGCTTTCTGGATGCGGTTGTTGTAGTACAAAACCATGACACACTGCTGCTTTGAAGAATTTCGTGTTGCAAATTTATGACTGCTTCAACGATTTGGATGCCACTTTTGTTCTTCGCAGCTTTTCCTTTAACTTCTAGTGCTTTGACAAGTTTCTGCTCCTGTTCCTCTAGTTTGTCATTCATCCTGTGGACACTACAGGCAGTTGAACGCCCCTGGTACGTTTCCTTTCTGGTCATTCCTAATAATCTCGACCGTGGTTCTGGGTTTTCGACTAACTGACCTCTTTTTCACTATCACTTCGTTGGAGGTAAGCTTGACAACAGCTAACTTCTTCCCCAGTAAACACAATGCCACCGGTAGCTAACGGTGACCAAAGGTGGCTAGCTTTGCCACTGATTCCGTTGGTGAATATAAGCCAAACATAGCGTTTGTTGCATAAAAGCCTTCTGAAAACAAATGTAACAGGATACTCTGGCTGCTGGAGCTCTATTTACGAAGTAATTTTTGAAATCGATTTGCTTGAATGCACCACCGATTAAATATATCATGAAATTTTCAGGTTGCCACCTTTGGCCGCATTTAGCCACCGGTGGGTCCATCGGCGGCAAGTGTAACATACCACCCCTATTTCCCACATCTTGCCACCGTTGGTGCCGCGGTGACGTATTTACTGGGTCCTTATTCGAACGATTCTAATCATTACACGCACAACGAGTCACCGAACTCGTGCTCGCAATCATCAAGCTGGCCAGCCTGCGAATTTTTCATTTAATGACCAAGCAAACTGTACATTTTGTTAGGAGTTGCTCGCGTTTTGATGCTCAAAAACACCCTCTCAGAGCAAACAAACCAACATGAATTTGCATCTTTTACCAACATTCCTCACAGGAAATTTCAAGGTCTGATAAACTCGGATGCTCACTCAAGCGACTGGAAGACTTAGTAGGGCCGTTAAAGGAGTCTAAATTCTGTATTCACTTGGCGAGTTTTATTTTGAATTGGAGTGCAATGAAATTGACCAATGTGCGACGTTGCTATACCATCAAAGGGGTTCACATAATAACTTTGGTCATTTGATGTGATAAAACAAATCCAATGTTTGCGCAATAGCAGTATCTCCCACTTTTTGCAGAGGAGTAAACCAAGAATCCCCGGACGTTTATGTTCACCCTCCCCCGTGTCTACGATAAACGTGCGCTTGGGAGAAATCGTGTCTTAAGAGTAGTGGTCAAATTACTTGAGGCTTGCACACAGTTGGACTTTGAAATGATACCAAAATGACGGTTCCGTCATCATATTTAAGAAGATGATTAGTAATCCCCCCGCTTTTTTTGTTTTTGGAGAAAGTTTCGACGTTGCTGAGCCTTACCATTCTTGCATACATTTCAGTGAACTGCTTGATTTACGGATTCCTGGGTTTATGAATTTATGTACAGGATAACGACTTTTGCCACGGCCTCATGGCCATGTATGCTCTCATCGTTGAGCGAGCTGCGAAAGCTAGAAACGGCGCAGTACTGCTTTTTTAATTTCTCGGCGTTAAGCACTATGAGCCAGTGTGAGCATCCACTTAAGAATCATATTTAGTCAATTCGAACGGCATTTAAGAGCTATTGATTTACGATCACGTCACGCGTCAGCTTCAATTTCTAGTATATCCATCCATATAAGATACTCCCGTTTTCTTGAGTTTGAAGTGTCGTGAAGACGATATACGGGCACTGCGCATACTTCATCGTCTTTTCCAGCGAGAAGACCAAGATGTTCCGTTTGTGTTAAGATAGTGCAAGTTTGCTCCTTGTGTATTAACCATCCCAGGTCCTTTCCTGATTACTTTGAAGTTTTCTACAAATGGTAAGGTTATAGGCGTAATGCGCCACCACTAATTTTCCTGAAATCTCTGACATCTTTGGATTTTTGACATGTCTTACTCTTTGACCTCTTCTGCCGAAGGGTTTTCAGCAATCCAGTGAATAGTCTATTACTTCTATACAGTATTTCAGCATCCCGAAAATGGTATTGGCTGAAGCGTGAGTGGCTTTGTGCAGCACACTCAGTCGAGAAAGAGCACAATGAACGAGAAATTCAGTTACGTTTTACGTTGTTCTCCTGTCAAGACCAAATATGCATGCAGATGAGTGTTAAATCGAAGGCCGAGGCTATGTTTGCTTCAAGTCGGTGGAGGAAACCCCTGACCATTACATACTATACGGTGCATCACAGCACTCCATAGTTCACAACTATTCAACAGGCATTAGGTGAGATGTCAGATAACAGGTGAGGAAACTTAAGGATCACTTGGGACGTATTTGTGCCAGAGGAAATTAAGCAACCAAGGAGGTAGGTTGGAAGGCAATTATCACAGGAAGTTCAACAAAATGAACATTTTGAGCACACCTCCCACAAACTCACCTACGTGAGGTTTTTGTCGCACGGTCAGAAAACTCGTCGGAGTTGCCTGGCACCCTGGGTAATGATTTTGTGGTTCGAACCATAATATTTCAGGCCGGTGTAATTACACATGTTTCGCCAGCACCAAGCGAGGTATACTCGAATGCCTTTCTCATATGGTCAACACAGACGCTACGCATATATGTGTCAGAGCAGCGCTCTTATTCATCCATTAGTTAAAACGTTCTGGCCACTGCCGTTATAGACAGAACGGATAAGACGGCTGTGTTCGTCCCGGGCTTTACAGACTTGCATTGCGGAACGAATGAGACGCTCAGCGAACGCTTCAAAATCAGCGAACGTGGGCCGTTGGCCCCACTATCAGAAGCTTTTTTGAATATTAAGCGCAGGTTCAAGTTAGCGCTTTGAAAATTATCTTGCGTTTGATATCTGTGTGCCTTAATCCCATGTCCGAGTGGAGTTGTACTGCAATGCAGATTCCAACTTGGTGACATGGTGTTCTGACGCAAACGCCTGCATGAATAGAGGACTGCCCTAATAGTGGAGGCTGGCTAAGGTAAATGTGGGTAGGATATCCGATGTCCAAAGAGTATTAACATTGGACTTGTTTTCGCCAAAATGCGTGTGGTGAACAAGCTTTTGCAGCACCTAGCAATTCACTGGTTGAAAGTCACCAACTAACAGCTTATTGGTCAGAGGAATCCAGCCTTTTACCCAACGGCTTCACACACGACTTCCGCAACATGAACTTCCAGAAAACGAAGCGTCCTACTGCAATAAATATGCTGCATAGCCACACTCACTCTGGTGGTATATCCGCAACCGTCTACATACTCTCGACTATTCCCTCTCAGGCATTTGCCTGTGAATAAAGATGAACTGCTTGCTTGGAACAAACCATCATGGAGTTGGGTTAATTTTGATTCACTAAACCCTCTGGTGGATTTACTTACTGTCTGCCAGCCTGCTACGTTCACAAATTAAATGACATTCTTTTTTATGGTCTCTAGGGCTTACGCATTAGCAATCCATTCAGGCGTTTATCTCTAGTAAGAATATCTCCCCCACTTACGCCTTCCAGAACCCCAGGCGTCAGTTCAGCTTTTCAGAGTCATCCGATCACTGGATGCGGGCCGAAACTTATTTCACCATGACTATAATATTTTCAAAGTGAAGAATTTTACAGGGTGCTAGCGCGCTATAGTGGTGTGTGGATTATAGCTGTTTGTCTGCGACATTTCAATGTCTGCGAACACCACCTATTCGTATGCACTGGCCGCCTTACCGATAAAGCATAAATTAAAATGCTGCAAAACTTACCGGTCCGTGGTTTTTCGGGATCTCAAACAACATTTACATAATTCCGGATGCAAATTCTCCCCGGCAAAACCCCGAAAATTTCCGCGGTAGCTCGATATGAGATTGCCTCTTGCGACGCTGGTTTAGCGTCGGGTATAGCGTTTATAATAAAAAAATTTTGTATCTAGCCCATGCTGTGAGTGGCGTAACGTCAAGCCTAGTCATTAGCCATGAATGAGGACACGACTGAATTCAGTTTTGGAAGCCTGGTAGTGTGCGGAAGTGAAGCAGTCATATGAAGAATGGACACTGTCCAACACAGATAAATTGCCGCCATAATCGACGCGACCTAAGTGCAGTGAATGGCATGGACGTTGCAACACATTTGGTATGAGGGCAGTGTGGCGGGAATTTGGGGTTGAATGAAGGCTGCATGTAAAAATTGCGGAACTGGCTCCAGAAGGGCATGATGCAAAGCTTGACAGTCTTGAACTAAAACTGGTAACCGTTACAAGATTGGAGTATTTTTGGACATTGGCTGTAGTCACAAAATGCAATAAGATGGTGACGAATCACACCTGAGCTGGCTGGAGAAGAAATATGTTTTCCACGACTGGAATGGGATGAGCTGAAATGGAATGAGTTGAACCCGGGTGAACTCACTGGTTCGGAGAAGGGTGTCCATGGTGGGGCTTATCTAGGTATGAAAATTATTGGCACTCTGTACATCCAGGTTGTCATCATGATAGAAATAAAAGGGCTTAGTAGAAAAACAAGCAAGCATAACACTAGATTGGAGTTCTGTTATAAATATAGCGGATCCAGACGGTATTTTGAACAAATGTTCATTCTCGGCCATGAGATAGCGGGTATGTTGTGGACTAAGGGCAAGCAGTCAGATTGGCCGCAGTAGTGTTACCGTGAAGTTATACTTGTTCTCGTAAACAGTCCCGTACATGAACTTACCCAATAAGTGGGTTGGAAATTATTAGCACAGTTGCAGAGCACATCATCCGTTGGTGCAGACATTTGCCTTCGTTCTTGACGATGCCCCTCCGACACGGGGCCTGACTGTCCAAATCGGTGATGGAGTCGTGTTGTTACAATTAGACCCTTTAAATATCTTAACGAGCTGCATGTATTTAACCGCTTCAGTTTACCAACAGAACATTCGAGCACATTGTGTGGTTCTTCTGCGGCTGGCGGATGCAGCTTGAGGGCCAGAGGCAGAAGCAAACCTTGCTCTGGTGGGTTGTATTAAGCCGGTTACCGTTGATGGATTGGAAAACTACCCATCCAAAATATACATGAAGAATGAACTTACTGTACACGAACAAATGGCCTCTGAATAATCAAAACAGGTGCACGCAAGGTGGTTACATGGATTTATAAAAAATGCACGTGCATCAACCACGGTGCAAACTGTCTAGGGACATTTGAGCATTTGCACGAAAAATCAACCGCTATTAAGAACGTGCTTTCAACCTTGTAGAGGTAGACATGAAGGTACTTCGGCTTGGTTGGTGTGTAGGTTTGTGTCTGAGAACCCGGTCAGAAAGGGCTTTCGTCGTGCAGTGAGTCACACAGGGAACGTTGCCCTCTCCCTTCAAAATTCTAGTCTGTCACAAGGGTAAATGTTTTGCACCTCACTTGCGTATGAGTCACCTACCATGCCGAACGAATACTGGATCATTTGAGGCTATCTGCGTAGAGCATACCCTTTTGAACCGCTCGCTTTTGTTCTCATGACAGTTGTTTGTCACATTTTCGGAGCGAATCGACCCGTTCAGCGCGTGAACGACTCAACTAATAAAGACACGCGCAGGTGGCATTTAGTTATCGAAGGTTTCAGCGTCCGTTCCATGCACAATTATTAAATCGTAGTGAAGGCAAAATAGCTGTTATCCTGTTGCTTAATCGGCCGCGATATCAGAGCGAGCTATTAAGTGGGATGTGCGTTGGCTGCTTTGACAGATAATTTTAAAAAATGAAGTGTTTGTGAAAGGCACATGCGTCTCTGTGGCCTGGGGTACGCGAAGTTAGCGCAGCGTTACGTTACAGCGGCGCTTATCTTTGGTGGCTCGCACATTTAATATCATTTTGTCCATCACAAGCCTCTTAATGTAGTAAAATTTACACATCGTGCCTTTGAACCAGTTGACCAATGTGCGCGGGGGGACAGAACGATTGCTTTCGACGAGGGCCTACATGGTTGGTCTCCCAACACTTATGCCATTGGCCGTAATGACGGTGTACAGCTTGTACGTACATAGAAAGGTCGTTATAAACATCGAAAATGGCTCTCGGATGTGTGTGGACAGCATACGTGGGGCTAAAATGGCCATTATAAGATTCTCCCACGAGTTCAAGGGGGAAAGCTCTTCATCGCAAAGTCATTTATTATCAAACACCAACTAAACAGTTACAGACTATTGGACAGGAACGTAAACATCTCATATGCAGGTAGTTTAAAATACTGTACGTTATTACGCGTCTTCTTGAACTTTCATGGGCATTCGTTGACCACTACCCCGTTGTACACGACCGCTTCAAAGCGTTCCACAAGTTTCTTAATAAACCTCACTTTTCACTAGACGCAGGACGGATCTTCGAGAAAACCACAGGCTACCCACATGAATCAACAATGGAATCCGCCATTACACGAGTAGATAGCCAAAAGTACCTCTTTACGCAGAACGTAAACATGGTCCTGCCTATTCAACAATATAGGTCGATACTTGGATTCGTAGCTGCATATATCTCTTGTTGTCAGCCCCCTCCCAGTACACGACTGCACCCATAAGGAGGCAGTCTCGCAATTGGGCAGATCCCAGCGCTCTTCTAACTTATCGCACGTAATGACTGACCGTTAACAAGCTGCCCACCAAAAAAGGAAGCTGCTGACCGTGCTAAATGTTTGCTCGAAGTGATACGACGCCATCGTCTAAGGGTCTTTGTCCCGGAGACGGTGGAACCTCGCGTGGCACAGCATACGCCTTCTGCCTAAAAATCCACCAAGCCTACTAGCTGCGGCGAACTCCTTGGCCGTATCTTCTTTTGGTACACTGCTTGCTGCAACAACGGTAAACATTTTTGTTTTTAAGCCGGGAATAGTTAATTTTCTTTAAGTTCACGCGGGTAAAATTTAAGCATCACGTATTACTTCAAAGCAACTCGTGTGCAATACACGGGGACACGAACAATACACGGAACACGTCTAAATGCAAATTGAAAACTTATCTACAGCGCACTGTATATAAATTGTATGCGGCGACAGCATTTTGGGAAATCCGACGTCTTCTGGACACAGCACTGACAACGGCATAGGGCTGCTGGGCCCACAATTTCAGCCAACCAGGACTTGGATTGATGCTGGACCGACAAACGGCCCGATTATTCTGACCAATCGCGTGCGGGATAGGCGCTTGGACGTGGCGGCGTCTAACTGCGTGCGGTAAAGGTGTAGTATACGTTTTCTGTCAGTTTGATTGATTCATATGTAAGTATTGGTGATGTACAACCTTGCTTACTGGGCTTTGGCTCATGAGCTTTGTTTCTGTTTTCCATCCACAGAAATTGTCGCGAACACCTGCCATCGGAGAATCACTGTCCCCTGGTGCTTCCATAGCGTGCATATTACAAAAGGGTTTTCGCTGCGGAAATCCGCCTAATATTGGGGAACTTCTGTTTGCGACACATCCCAACCAAGTTCATCCAAATATTGGATACCTGATAGAGCCCTATCTTTGCTGAACACCAGGAGGCAGATCCCCGTGACCGCGCCCTTATCTTTGAAGGTCAAGGCGAATTCGCCTTGTACTTAAGTACAAGCCCTGTTGAATAAATTGACCCACCGTCATACCATCCTTCGGCATGCGTCTTGCATCTTCAAAGTCCAAATCCATGCTTCAGAACGTACATTTTGAACATAGTTTTTACATTTCAAAGACAATCACTGGAGGTTGTGGAGAATTTGACCTACCCCGTCAGTTGTATTGGCCTGATGAAGTCAGTGCAAAAATCTCGAAGGGCTGAATCGCGTTTGCTAGCTTGCGTCACTTGTGTCAAAGGGCATATCACTGGGTCTTAAGAGTTGCGTGTACCATAAGGCTACAATAAAATCTGCGTTGTCGTATGACTAGCCTCACAGATGGTGTGAGGCGTCTTCAGTTTTTTTATGCCACCGATGCCTCAGAAGGAATATCACTAGTACCACAACTTTTCGATGAGTTCATGAAAAGCTCTGTAGAATTTCAATACTCCTACGCTGAAAACATCCAGCACCACCAACCATGACGGCTCGGACATGTTATGCATATGCCGAAACAGCATTTACCGACACGAGTGTTGCTCTCCGTAACTCCTTCAGAATGGCGCGAACCGCGAGGTTGTCAACGTGCTACGCAACTTGCCACGCAAGCAGATTAGCGTTGTATGCCTTTTCGGATGGGGTCTCCGTGACCTCGCCCTCGTTTGGCTGGAGGTGGTGCGGGGAATAGCGGCTAAACGATGTCAGTGGCGTTCGTGCTGTCAGTTTCTTTTCAGGCTGTATGCTTGAGCTCTTGGGGGTGTACCACGATGTTTGACTTAGGCGAGCACCGGGTGCCATCTCTCACCCGCTATTTATATCTTCCCTTCATTCTGAGGCTTTAAATATGCCTACCTGAACTTTATGGTTGTACCGCAGTGAAGCGTCAGCGCCTACACTAATGTTGATGTTTCCGATGACGATACTTGAAGAGGCGCACGAAAGCGATTATCAAAAGTGTAGGTGCTTTTGGTGCAACTCGCCTCCCAGAGGGGGTCCGCGTTATCTCTTCGTGTTTGGTTGAAGAAGCTGCGAAATACGCTTGCTAATCGATGTTCGTGGCGTTCCTGTTCCACAATGGTTGTCGGAATGAGTGTTCAGAGGTGTCGGCACCTCGGAGTGCTTTTGGTAGGTTAGCACTTGGTCCCTTTCCCATCCACTATTATTCTTTTCTTCACAACAGAGCTTTCAAATAAATTATAGTTGTACGGCAGTGAAGCATTAGTGTTGAACACTGATGTTATGCTGTCGATGGTGAGATGTCATACACCGGTGGCGTTACATACCATGTTTAATATTTAGACATGTTTACAAAGTTGCTCAAGTACTGATTAGCTAACGGCTTGAATTTCTCTGAGACAGTCAGTTTACGAGAGTGAGGAAGCAATGGTAATTACATACTTAAACTAGTTGTTTAAACTCTTCACGCGCTGAACGCTTTCAACTGAGACAGTAGTCCTATAATTCGAGCCGTACGATCTGCTTGCAATGCGTACAGTCTTCCGTTGAAAACTACTTCATTGTCCACTTGGAATGTCGATATATCTCAGTGGTTAAGACACCAGCTTGCAGGTCGGAAGGTCTATTGTTCGATCCCAGCCCCATCATCTCGACTGCTGCTGTCTAGACTTAAGCAACATGGCCTTATCCAAACCCTCGTGTCTCCCTCTTATAGCCACCATAATGACGGAACCTTTCTAACTCATGACTTTGCGGAACCAGGTGCTATAAATACCTCATGGTACCTGTTTTGTCTTACCAAAATATATAAATGTTCCACTTAGATCTAAGCTTACCTTGGACGAAGGCTCGTAGACGTGACCGTTGCAGTTGTCTATGTTTGAACCATACATAGACTTCACTCTTTGGCGGCGTATTCAATGACGTTAAAACGCACGCATCTGTCATTGATGCATGGAACGCACACAGTATTGTCAGCTTTCATATAATTCGTCTCCCTGATGGCTCTCTGGTACATAGATGGCATTAGACAGACTGCCCGTGAATCAGAAATCGAGACCAACAGGAAAAGCCAGTCTCAGAAAAGCCGTTGTCTGAGCTGCTGTCATCTGGCCCATGTACGCAATGGTCTTAAGGCTGACAGGAATGCGGATAAGTAACGATGGCCTCAGAGTGTTGCATTCACTTATATTCGTCTCAACCACGAGAGGCTTTTGATGCTTTAGAAGAAGTATAACAAGCGGTCACTAAACGGGTGGGGGGACAGGGGGTTTCTTTAATTGGAAGTTTCGATCCACTCGTCCCGGAATAACGACGCGCTCTGTGCAACTGAGGTTTATAAAATACCAATTAGGGTAGAGGCTTTATAACAGATATACATATATTTGAACCGAGAGACAGCAAAAAGTCGAGCGAATGTGGAAAAATGCTAAAATTGAGGGATGCGCGCGTAGCATTTGGAATCTTGGAATCGAGAACCACAAGGCACGTTGAAGATACCTTTACTTGCTTCCTGACGTCCGTTGATCCAGATTTTATCCGACCACGGAGGCGACACTATTTGTGTTGCTTGTGTTAGGTCATGGTCTCCCGTGATCTGCTTACGCTCACTTTAGTATATTGCGTGGTGCTGAATTTTGAGTCAGTTTATTTCGTTTCTAAGCTTCTTAGTATCTTGAACACCTACAATGCATGTATTCGTATAAGAACCGCCATATCCCTCACAGAACATGGATGAGAACCCCGAAAACCGCTGCCATGTAGCCGGTAACTGACAGTGCAACGATGTCACTAGCAATGCTGGGTCTCCTTGTGGAACAGGCATTGTACTGTCGGAATCATCCCGTGGCGAACGATTTGTGATTTGTACTACCTTCGCCAATCCACATTTACATGACCAGCCCTCCCACCCGAACCGTGATTCACCGCACACACTCGCTTGAGTAGAGAAATGATATTCGGACACTTCTGAGATTGAAGGCGGCTCCATATTTACTGTCCACTTTTCTGTTGAAGGCCGGGTTTCTGGATTGGGGGTAGCAGGTGGCCAACTGAATTGCTGTTCGAAGTACTGTGCCCATCGGTCCAGACGTTCTGCTTTGCTGCATATCAGGGAGCCATTTTGGTCCCTGATTGTTTCACTGACAAGAGGTTTCCGAGGACCAGTCGAACGAATCAAGTGGAACAATTTGCGCACGTTTCCAGCATTCCTTGCATCTTCCATTTCTTCGACCTTTCGGGTCCACCAAGGTTCTCGGTCTGCGCGGACACTCAGTTTCACCTGGCGTCGGATGATGCGCCGGGTGGAGTTGTGGTGGCGACCAGTTGGAATCTGTCGCC
>NW_008751671.1:151876-317452 GCF_000715545.1 Opisthorchis viverrini
CAGCGGTGTTCGGCGGGGAAATGCAAATGCACTACCTTTTCTGCGGAACAAGTCGCCATACATGTTCCAACCCCCAACCTGGAGGACCAGGAGACTGTGTTCGTCAGACCTCTAACCATTGACCACCTGATACGAGAGTAAGGTCCAGTCTCTTCGTGACGGATGAGCGTTAATTTCCCTCCAAAGGCAGCGCTGTCTCACGAATTTTCCCCGTAGCTAGAGAGGTAGTGACCGACCAGTGAACAGCTTTAAAAAGCAGGTTTTTAGACGACTGCTAAGTAAAGTGTGATCCATACGCCGGAGGAGATTCGCGGATTTCCTTGTCATTCACCCAATTTCACTAACAACGTTTCTCCGACAGCGGGCGAATTCCACCTGCCCAGCGGTTTCCTTGGCTTGTTTTCTCATCAAACCCTACGTTCCCCATTGGGACTCTCAGTCACTTAGTGCCTGTGGTATTTCTACTATAATCAGGCTGAATCAATCTAGATTGAGCACACCATTTGAAGGACAGCAGATGTGAGTTCCAGCTTCATATGACATTTTCAGCAACCGTTCAGCTGTAGCACCCTTGTAGCATCCCTTAGCTGTAGCTGCCATGCCACCCAAAGGTTGCACGAGGGCTGGGATACTGCCAGGTTGCCCAAGCCTAGACAGGGGAAGTCGAGAGGCGGAGATCGGGTTCGAACCACGGACCTTATGGTCAGTAAATTCGCGCTCTAATCACTTGGGCCATCTCGCCCCCGGCACTTTGACGAATCGTCAATAAGCACGGTACTCTTGAGGATGCGAATAATATCTGTGGCCCTTGCCCCCATGCACTTGATCCATGGATTTCCAGTGGCTCTATCCAACTAATGGATTTTCGGAGGGCCATTCCCATTGATTTTTCTGCAAACGGTTATTTTGTTGATTGGGTCGTAGCAGCAATCACTACGACAAGCCTTGTTTGTCACGCCAGGTTACACTTTTGGAATACTCATGGAACTCAGTTTACGACTAAAGAACTATTCTCTCATGTGACCCTTATTTCATCGTCCTGACTGCTTGACTTGGGGCACAATGTACAGAGTGCAAGCACTACAACATCGTCATCATCACGGACAGCAAAACGTTCTTACTAAAAACCGATGCTTCACTGCTTTACAACCCTAGCNGCAAAGGCTCTAATAAGGGGTTGGAAGAAAGGGTAGGGAAAGTGTCCTGTAGCAAGAGGATTTAAACCAGGGTTTCTAAACTTTTAACAATGCTGACCACTATGTTTGGGTGAGACGCCCTCCGTTGCACAACAGTAGCTGTTTTTACCATGTGAACATGTCATGGCGGGATCCTCGCGAGCCATAGGCGATAAGGACTTGCAATGGAGTGATACTATTTAGTAGAAAGTAGTTGGACCCACGTGGTCTATTTAACAACCGCCCTAACTTTACGTGCCGTTTCTGCTTCCCTTGGGCTTCTGATTAACTACTTATTACTCGCGTACGGATCACTTAATTGACGCAGTTAAAATCGGCAATGTGTGTCGTTCACTTTCATTAACTTCCTCATCTTTATCCGCACTATATTTTTTTGCCTGCTGGTATGTTGCGATGTCGGATATTTAGCCCTCTCCGTAGCTCGATTCAATTCAATTTTTCAATTTATCAGCTATAAAGCGTGTGCCATAGACACATTGGTTCCAGCCGCACGCGAATTGATGGTGGAAAGCGGAGTGCTAAGCGAGCCCGCACAATGGTGTGAGCAGAGTCCAGTTGCGTACCCCAGAAGGAACGACAACCCTTAGCTAAGGCTCTCCATCGGTAACTGATAGCCATATAGCCAAATTGAGTCCACGATTGTATTGCGGTAGGGGGTCTCCAAGTAACTCGGTGTGTGCGTTTGTGTTGGGAGTTCGTACTGTCCAGGAGCAAACGATGATCTGCACACAACTGAAGAGGCCGCTTTCCGTTATCCGTACGCTCAGCGTCAACTACAAATTGACCACCTAACTGTGTTTCTCCCGGACTTAGGCGTCCAACTTGGGCATTAATATCACCGGCCAGGATTACTATATCCGTACTTCTTGCCGACCGAAGTAGTCATGACAGATCGTGATAAAACTCGTCCTTCTCAGTCTCATAACTGTTATATGTTAGGGCGTATACTGATATGACAAACAAACACCGTTTACCGCATCGACGTGCGTTAATCTTAATTGAGCCAGACAACCGCACAGCGCACATGCGACTGTTTACTGGGATCTAGTCCAGTAAGGCGCTTTCAGCCTTGAGGCTGAGTGCAACTCCTACACCGTAGATACCACGAGCCATTGCGTCAGAATCACCGATACCCGAAGCGTGAAATGTGGAACATGTGGGCTCGTCCTAAGCGGCTTGAGGAGCACGATCGAAGTGGGGTCTTGTATGCGTGTTTCGGAGGCACAACATTCATCGATAGAGAGGGGAAGTAAGGTTTCAGCAAGACATGCCTGTTGCTCAATCTGACTTAGAGCACGGACATTGAAGGCTGCAACATGGATAAGATCTTTTGAGGTTAATAGGTGATTATTTTGGTTTATTTTTCTGGGCGGTGGTTGGGATATGGAACAGTAGCTAGGGGCTTGGCAGGTGGGTTCGTTGCACTGCATTTTACGATGGGTTGGGAGGGAATGAGGGAGAAGGCCGGTGAGCAAGAGTAAATGGTATTTCGCGGTTGCCCAGGCCGAAGAAAGGGGTTAAGTTGAGGTACCCCACCTTCAGCCCTTGACTCAAAAGTCTCACCCACAAGGCACTGGGAAGATGTAGGGCTTAGTTCGGGGATCCTGACTCTAGCCTCTGACTCAAGAGTCTGAACCGCGAGACAGCGGTTGTTAGGGTTTTTTGGGACCCTTCCCGGAGCCAATGACTCGATAATCTTACCTGCTTAGCTGCAGGGGGTTGGCCTGACCCGAGTGCACAGGGCGTAGGGCATTACTGTCTCACTCCTGATGCGGCTGCGCACAGCGGGAACCTTTTGAGCAGCACCGGGCTCTTCGGTTTTAAAAGTATTTCGGCCGTATTGAATAATGCGCCGGCGGTCACGGCCAACCGTTGGGTGATCGGAGTGGGCGGTGTTGGGGCCGACCTTTTCTAACCCGTCCTTCCTCGGGGGAAGGCAGCATCACTGCTTCCATAAATATGGACATGCTAGTCGCCTGGGGGGAACGCCTTACTGTCTTCACACTCCTATCGCAGAGGACAGTACGACTTTACCTCCAGACCACCTCGTAATATGACTACTCGTAGTACGGGGACTCGCTGTTTTTCGTCGGGCTGCTCGCCGTTGGCCTTCCTGGTATGACTGAACCTTTAGGGGCTGAGTTTCAACCAGTAGAGCCCACAGAATCATTGCAGCACAAAAGCCTGACCACCAGACAAGGTGACAGCTTCGGATCGTAGCTGGTGCTAGTTCTGCCACATTATTTGCATCCGTGAGTGTAATGCTTCGCAGAACCTTCATAACTCCGGTACGTTCTTGACTCAAGTGATCCAAAGGTGTAGCAGATAAACCTCGACAAATAAATTTCTGTGAGCCCTACAGTATTGAACCATGATGCTTCCTAGTGACTTGTATTACTGTATTATTAGTGACTTGTTTATGCGGATAATGCATTTCTCTTAACCATTTTCCATCAACTTCATACATTCAACCAGAATTTATTACATCAGCATTGTCTGCTTGAGTTGGTGGAAGCTGTTTTCAATTTATTCCACTATGTTCACTTCTTCACCTTTAGATGGCCCAAGGGGTTAGAGCGGGATTTACAGATTAACAGAACTAATTGCGAGATGGCCCAAAGTGGGTAGATTGCGAATTTACTGGCCGGAAAGTTCATGGTTCGAACCCGACCACCGCCTCTCGACTTCCCCTGTCCAGGCTTGGGCAACCTGGCAGTATCTCAGCCCTCGTGCTTCCCTCGGGTGGCATGGCAGTTAGACACCGGAAGGGTGCTACGACTTTAGAAATTATAAAACTCCACTGAGATTGATTTACTTTGGTGTGTGGTTTACCGTTGGGTGGCTGAAAAACCATTTGTAGCGAGTCTACTACATCTTGTGCTTTCTGTTGCAGTTCACTCATCTCACTCCGAATGGTTGGGACCAACCAGTCGTCATCGAAGAGGAAGGAAATCTATAAATACGATGCACCTTGGTGTATTTTCAGCTTGAATTGGTCCGTGCGTCCAGATCGGCGTTTTCGGCTTGCTATCGGTAGCTTCATTGAGGAATACAATAATGAGGTCCAGGTCATCTGTTTGGATGAGGACCAGGGCGAATTTTCAGTGCAAAGTACATTCGCTCATCACTATCCGACTTCAAAAATCATGTGGATCCCGGATACGAAGAATCAATTTCCTGACTTACTAGCTACTAGTGGAGATTATCTGCGTGTTTGGCGTGTGCAAGAGGATAACAATGTCAAATTTGAATGCCGCCTAAATAATAACACGAATTCGGACTACTGTGCCCCACTCACTTCCTTTGACTGGAACGAAGTTGACCCAAACATCCTTGGAACTTCTAGTATCGACACGACATGCACCATATGGGCTCTGGAGGTTAGAATGACTATACTTTAATCCGCATCCTTCTGTTTGTCAATGTTTATTTATATCGACTACCCTACACTGTTGAAGTATTTCAAACCTTGCAAAGGTAACCCAAAGGATTTGAGATGAAGCAAGTGAGGTGTTTTCGGGTATTTCCAACGCTTTTACGCTACCTTAAGTTCGGTCCTAATAACAGTTGCACTCAACTTATTTTGCCCTATTTGAATCTTCTGGTTCCGTCATTTTATTTCTTTGCAAGAGCACTGAGGAAATATCACCTCCTGCTAGCATTGATGAGGACATCCCGGGTCTTTAGGTACCATTCCGTCACCTGAAAGTTCTCAGATTCCTTTAAGACAGCCAATAATGGTGAATCGTGTCATCCCTCAGATACCATGCTTTTTGTGGCTCGTCTTAGAGATTTTCGGCTGTGGGACCTTCACAACTTCAAAATGACAAGTTTACTGTATGTTCCACGTTTAATAGTGTCACTTGACTACTCAACTCACACGTTTGATCTCCGTTACCTTCACTATCTTACAAACTAGAGGTTCAGTTCGATTAATTATAGCGACCATGAATCGTGTACGTTGGTTCTGGTTGCCTTAGCTTGTACTGGCCAGCGCAGGATGGAAGGGCAACGTGAGAGCATAAAACAAATAGAAAAGAAAGAACAGTCGGTTAGTGGTTAAAGCTAAAAGAATAGGTACAACAGCACCACTAGTTTTGTGACGTCCCCTGTCACTGAGTGTCTTTGCTCATTAACGTGGTGCAGCTACTACTTCTCGTTACCCAGCCAGGTATAGATTTTACACTCTTCAATGGTTCTGATGCCATGACTAACTTTGATGGTTTACTCACCCACCTTAAAGGCGAGAAAATGCTTACTTAATCGCATGGCAATGTTATTTAAACTTTTTGACGCAATCTTTTCATGGATAGGATCTGAATCGGATAGCGAGACATCGTCGACGTACTCCAGGTTTTCAAGTCTCCACGAGGGAATTCTACCCCAAGGGTAGTATATGTAACAGGAGTTTCTTCCATAATCATTTCAGTGACGAAGTTGAGAAGGAACTTTGACAAAATGTGGGTCCGCCGGACAGCCCTTTTTTGTGGTGACCTCAGGGGGATACCCTCCGTAGACTTCTAGAGGCTCACAGGTGTTGGAATATCATGAATAATGGAATGTCTTCGAGACGTGGTTTTACTTGTGGGCAGTTGCGAAACTTGTAGAATTTTTATCTGTGCCATATTCTTGCACGATCACCCTCATATTCTAAAGCAGTCAGTTGTGTTAGTCCACATCGGTAGTGTACATCATTGGTCGTGCCAGGATCCGAATATTCGGGTCTGTTCAGGCGTCATAATTCCGTTCGACCCATTGTGCGCTAGTGAGGCCCTTTGGAGCGGGCGTATTTCAAAAACGGACAAAAAATTGCCCAGCTGTAGAATCCTTTGTGTGCCTAGCTGCCATGCCAACGGGAGGAGACACGAGAGCTGGTATACTGCCAGCTCGCCCAAGCCTAGACAGGAGCAGTCAAGATGCCGGGGTCGGGTTCGAATCACGGACCTTCCGGTCCGTAAGCTTGCGTCTTAACAACTGAGTTATCTCTACACGTCAGATATGCAGAAGTCGTAAACGCTAAATGGCAGGTGGCAAGTATATATGGTCGATCTGACGGATCTCCAACCCACTTGCTTATTCATGAGGATTGTTTGAAGGCTGTTGATCGCAGGAGCTAACACTGCACTGCTCCAAGCTACGACGCAAATTGCCCTTAGTGTGAGGTTCAACGCTTCACGAGGCCGTAGATATCAAAATCAGTAGTGTAGGTATATGTATCGGTTTTCAGTGCATTTTAAACTTGAAGACTATTCTTCACTATGTCTATTTTTTGTTGGAAATCCCATTTGAATGAAAAAATGAAGTGGTGTTCAGCCAGAAAAATCGGTAACTTATCAACTCTGCTTATCAGGATTGTACTGATCACTTCCTGTTATTACACATCCCTGTTTGCACCACAGCGCTTGTACGGCGGTATCTTATGTCACAGACCATGACCACCGTTTACGTCTTTCAGACAGACATGGTATCCTGTAAAGTTCACATTCTGTGCTCGCGGAGCTTGGATTCTCGTCTCATGAACGTACGTTTTTGTCGCCTTTTCCTAATTTACGTTTTGGTGTCACTCCTGGTTGCAGACTCAACAGGCTTTGGGGCATACAAATGTGATTAGCGGCCACGTGGAATCGCAGTTGATTGCACATGACAAGGAAGTTTACGACATTGGCTTCAGTCGGATGGGAACCGGTCGCGAAATGTTTGCCAGTGTTGGTACGTATTCCATCCACCCCGTGGATAATTTTTCCTGCTTGGGGTTATTTGTGACTATATGTATTTCCAGTGCATTTCCCCATACGAATAAGCTCTTCTGAGGGGGTCAGTGTGTAATTTTTTTGCCATTCATGGTTGCTCTTGTATTTTATCATTCTTTACTGGATTTCGTTTGCAGTGTCACTCTCAATCGATAAATTGTCATGGGTTGATACCAGGGGTCTAAGTTCCTAACTTCTTATGTTTCTACAACTGGTTTTCCGTTCCTTGTTGTTGGCAACCTTTTTTTCTTCAAGCTGTTTGTTTAGTCATCCTCAATTTTATTTCCATGTAGTAACCGCAAATTTCATATGTATCATTGTGGTACACAGTCGAAAGTAAGTTGAGAGATTGGCTACAAGTCGAGCCTAACTATCTGGTCAACCTCACTGAGCTGGCCAGTGTCTCGCTAAGCAGTTGGTTCACTATCATTGTCTTCATTGTTTATTAGGCAGCAGGAAGGCCTAGAAATGCTTGTAGAAAAACATACCTCTAAAATTGGTATTCCACATCTTGCCGTTCGTGTGTTTAGTCGTTCCCGATTGGGTCCAAAAATAACTATCTTTTTTTCCTGACTTCTATGCAAAGATGGAGATTAAATTCTCAGTCGGCGCTTGTCTGACTCATTTGCCTCCGTTCGTGGGAATCAGACCGTCCCAACTAACTGAAATGAGTCGATAATAGTGCCCATTTTCAAAAAGAGTGCTCGTGGTGTATATGGAAGTAACAGAGAAATCAGCTTAATCACCGTAGTAACTAGACTCCTTTCGCCGCTCATTTTACGTCGTCTTACGAAGGCGCGCAAAGAGGGGACCAGAGAACAACAGGAAGGATTCTGACCAGGACCACATCTTTACACTTCGTTTGGTCCGGTTATCAGGTTAGTTATTTTCAGCACGCTTGCGCAACAGCGTATGCCCCAGAAGTTCATAGATATCATGCGCTGTTTGTATTCACTTACTTGTGGGCACATGAAAATATATGGGGTGCTCTCCAAAAGCTTTCTTACAAGCAGTGGTGTCCGAGAAAGATGTTTGCGCGTTCCATGGATAGCTCGCAGTAGAGTAAGCGCAAGTAAGTCGTTTTTATAGAGACGGAGAAATTAACTACCTCGGCCGACCAAAGTAGGGACTAATTAAAATGGACAGTATCGGCCAGCAATTTTTGGCGGGCGAACCAAACAGTGCTCGTGTGGCTACTTAACGAGAATCTCAATGCGTAAAACACACTGTTGGCAGATTTCTGTGCACATTAGATTACTACACGAAAGGCCTTTTTTCGTTTTAGGTGCTGATGGTTCTGTTCGTATGTTTGACATTCGCAATCTCAAACATTCCACCATCATCTATGAGGATGCTAACCATGCTCCTCTACTCCGGTTGGCCTGGAATAAGCAGGATTCCAATTATTTGGCTACGTTTGCCATGGATTCTGTTGAGGTTAGTCCCTTGTGATTTCCCATCTACGGGTACCAGCTCGTGCTTGATTAATTCTGCCTTTCCTCCGAAGCGATCCAAACTAACTCTACTCTTGGTGTCAACCAAGGGCATTTTAAGCGGTGTTGCTCTTCTTCCCGGGTTTTTATCTGCTTTTGTTTGTTGTCCGGTAGATTCCCACTGGATCAATGGGTTCACTCCAGCCATGAACACGAGACATCTATGTTTTCCCAAATTCGTTTAGGGAGACGGTGCAGAACAGTCGCCAATTTCCACTGCTTATGACCTTGCTCTTGAGGGATTATCTAATTCTTGCGGGCTGCTAGTCGTGAACTAGTCGATCACTGATCAACTCATGAATGCCGCCTTGTTTAAGCACCAGCAAGAAGTCTAGGTAACTTGGAGTGTCAACCCACTCTTGGGAATCAGCGACGTGTTTTCTCTCACCACAATGCTAGGACTGCAACCGTTTTTTATGCGTCCGGAGCGGGAATCGGTGCAACTGGAGCATCATCGGAGTGCAGCTAATTGTCGACGTAAGGCCAACAAAGACATGCAGGGTTATCTGAAATCTCTTTTATATCTCCTTTATACTACTGCGAGCTTCTGCAGTAGCGTCAAAGCTTGCTAATTCGTCATCGTCGAAAACCTGAAGACGCCTCACATCATCTACCCGAAGAGGCCATGTCTCGCACCCATACAACAACACAGCCCTTACTGTAGCCTGGTACACACGACCCTTAAGATCCAGTGAGATGCCTTTTTGACGCCACAAGTGACGCAAATTAGCAAACTTGATTCGAGCCTTTGAGATTCTTGCACTGACTTCATCAGACACACTTCCGTCAGAGCTAATACAACCATCGAGGTATGTGAAGTTTTCCACAATCTCCAGTGGTTCTCCCTGAATTGTAAGGGATACGTTCGCAGATGGCACGTTCTGAAGCAGGACTTTGCACTTTGAAGGTGCAAGGCGCATGCCAAAAGATGGTATGATGGCGGTCAGTTTATTCAACAAGGTTTGTGCTTCGCTATGTTCTTCAAAGATGAGGGCGGTGTCATCTGCGTACTCCAGATCGACAAGGCTCTTGCCAGCAACAATTTGAACACCGGCGTTTTGAAAACCGTCCAGTGTTCGCCTCATTATTTCATCGATGACGAAGTTGAACAAGAATGGGGATAGTGGATATCCTTGTCTGACAAGGATGCTTGCTAATTATGGTTCACCTTATCTTATTGTGTCACTTGCCCGAGTTAACGAAACGCGTGTTGCTTATGGTATTGGTTAGCTGCTGTCACCTAGTCTGAAACAGCCTGCTTTATCCGGTCAATCCTTTGTTATCTTTGATCAGGAAGTGCGCATTTAAGCATACCACAGAACAGCCTAACAGCAGCCTCGATGGAACGCAGTATTCAGGAAACCTTTTAACAGAATTTTTGGCAAGTCAAGGTTTCACGATTTGTCAATGGGCTGGTGGTTTGAGTACGAATGCCCTGGTTCCAGTCAGTAGCATACTGAGTAGGTCGGGACCGTTGTCATGAAAATGTTATCAGATTATTCAGTATCAGATAGTATACTTAGTTTTGCCGTTTTAATTAATTAAATTAATTTACAACTTATTACCACGACCTTTTTCTGACCTTTCAGTTAAAATATTGCAGCGTTTTCCAAATCCTCAGAACGGACGCCGGCGACCAACTTTAAGGAGTCCACCTGCTCTCCTGGAGTAGTTGCTAATGATTTCATATACTCTACAATCTATTGCCCCTCTTGAGTTTATTTTCGTTCAGTACTGTGCTAGCTGCCTGATCGAGAGAGCTCACTGGTTAAGAGACGAACTCACTGAACGTGAGTTCCTTGGTTCAGATTCAACCCGGGTATCTGGACTGCTTCTGTCTGAGCTCGGGCAAACTGACAGTATGTCAACCTTCATGCTTTTTCAGGATGGCGTGGCAGCTGGGTGCGGAAATTGTGTTGTAACTGAACGATTATTTTCTGATTTCAACTACTTTGCTACGTATCCGTCCATTCTTCGCATCATTTAAACCAGGACTTTTAGGTATAATATTCTTTATGCAACTTTTTCCGTAGATTATCATCCTCGATTTACGTGTACCATGTACTCCCGTCGCGCGCCTCAATAGCCACCGAGCATACGTGAACGGTTTAGCATGGGCTCCGCATTCTAGCTGCCACCTTTGCACTGCGTCAGAAGACTGTCAAGCGCTCATTTGGGATATACAATCAATGCCTCGTGCTATCGAAGACCCAATTCTAGCGTATACTGCTGCCGGAGAAATAAACCAGATCCAATGGTCCTCAACACAACCAGATTGGATTGCGATATGCTATAACAGCTCTATGGAAATTTTGCGGGTTTGAATTCTATGACACCAATTCCGACCATATTTTGGCTCTGTACATACATCACCACCCTTGTTTCCTTCCTTATCTGATTTCAAAGTTGCTTGCTTTCCTTTTTTCGTATGTTGCACAATAAGACATACTTGTTCGCGGCAAGATGTTCTTTCGCTTCGTAGCTGCTGTTCACCAGTGTACTGCCATAGGGCTTCACCGAAAGGTCGTTCACTACTGGTATGCACGTGAAAGTGTGCTCTATGCTTCTGTGAGGATTTCGGCATACACCTTTCGCTGAAAATGAACCTAGCCTATTCAGCATTCGTATGCATTTGAAGGTATAGTTGATAAGGTCTGTCTGTACATGAGTGTGGGAGTTGAGGCACACATAATGACGGTCATCATATGATTCTGTTGAACACTCTATCCTGGGCTATTGCTCATTCCATTTTGAAGTCATATCGCAGAAAAACGCTTAAAGACTGCTGCGTAGAGCACCACTCATCCATCTGCTTTGTCGGGCGTGAAAGTTGGATTCATTGATGCTGTCAAGATACTTTGGATAGTGTTGTCACTCAGTGTGGCCGGTCGAGCACCATTCTTGAGTATTGTCTTTCCAAGGTCTTGTGGTTCTCTGTGGTCCTCTTCAAGTACTGATCCAACGAACAGATTCCCTGTGGTCATGAATTTATTGTACGCAACGTTCATCGTCTGTTTTCAGCAGTTTTTCTAATACATGTACATAGGATCGGGCAATGCAACTTTCGGGCTCAGTACTATTGGTGAGTGAGCTTTTACTCCCAACTTAGTTTCTGTATAATATTCCACATACGGAGAAGCCATCGGTAACTTCAGAATGGATTATATCCAATACATGTAAATAGCATGTAAAATAGACATACGAGGCAGTTTTCGGGATGTAACCTCCAACTGTATAATGCCAACGTGATTGGCTGTAAGAAAAGGACGGGACACTGCGAAGGGTCAAATGATGCCATCGGTTGCTGACAAACCGGTATATTTAGAAAGCAGTAACGACTGAAATCGGCCCTAAAGACGAACGGAGACTGGTTCGAGAGCTCGGCCGTCGACGTGCATTGTGACGCGGTTCCGTGCCGCTCAACTCAGTGGATTGAGAGCAGTCGAACAAATGCGCTTTAACCACAATCCAATGCTTCGATGAGCCGGAAGACTTGAAGGCAAACACGTCTTACATTGTAAGAAAGGTCCGACAGGCAGGATATGATGTGGCAGTAGGGAATGAAGAATGCTACGAAAAGCTTGCCTTCTGTTGGCGCTTTTCACATTCCAGTATGAAGTCCACATGACCGTCCTTACCCTGGGCTATGGCGGCTAACTGATGTCAGTAGCGTTCATGCTATTAGTTCCTATCCGTATTGTCTACTTGAGTATTGGAACTGTAGCACCTCAAATTTGATAGGCTAGCCCCAGATCTCCACTCCTATTCCATTTGTCTTATTCCCATTAGAAGGCTCGATTCAAATAAATAGTTATGGTTGTATAGCAGTGGTACACCAATGTCCTCTGGTGTTGCGGTCAATGATGGTGATGACCCGACAAGTGAAAATGGCACACCCCGAATCAGTCAGTATTTACTGCTGCATAGGTGAGACTTCTTCCTTATTTAGACTGACTTGTCTTTCGTTTGTTTGACTAGTCACAATAAACGGCTGACCTGACACGTATTCTGGTTACAATGTGGCCTGAAGTACCACAGTGCAGCTGGGTGGCATGACGAGAGATGGTTCAGTAACCGGGGCCAAAAAGAAGTTTTTGGTAGGTGCCCTTTGGCATGCTGCAAGGTCCATAATTTATATGCGTCGATTGTCTTGCGTGACTACGTCTCATAAAGCCATCCGCGAAATTGTCAGAATCCAACTACCAGATATTTGTTTAACTTCCATGAATGTGCAACTCGGCGGATAATGTACTCCACATATCTGTGAACTTCATACCTCTCTATGATTTTCAGAGCAGTTGAACCCTATGTGACTGACTGATATGCGAGTAAGCGTCTTCTATGATTGCTTGGAAGATGGGCTGTAGGAAAGTGATCCAACCACAATCTGTAAAGCTGTAAACGGATATTCTGTCCTTACCAAGGCTCCCCAAGATTGGCTGCGCTGATTATAGCTGTGAAAAATACTTTCTTAAAATACTTTCTAATCGAAAATACTAATCTAAAATACTTTCTTAAAATACTTTCAAAATACTTTCTAATCGAAATAAATGGGCGATTCTGCTGTGAAGACCAAACCATTGAGTGCACTACCTTCCATCAAAACGAAGATGTGCATTGTTGGTAACGCTTACCCTTATTACCTTCAACCAAGTCTGAGAAGGAGAAACACAAGTCAGTGAAAACATTACAGTGAGCAAACGTCATCAAACCCCGAAACATGTTGGATAAAGGTACTATGACTGTAAGCATGATTCAGTATTGGCCTTACCAAGACAAGGCAACGCAGAGCGGACTACAAATTGCAGTTTACACAAACAGTTTATATTGTCCAATTTCCGTCGCTTCAGTGAAGAGTAATAAACTGTTCAATTAGTTGGGAAACGCTAGGAACCGACTGAGAAGTCATCGTTTTCGGAAAATCCGTCGTTTTTCTCAAAAAACGGTGGACTTTTTTCAGACAGTTTGAATTTGCGTACTATTTATGGTTCGTTGCAGTCCTTGCAATCCAAAATTGGCGAGCGTTTGGGTTGCACGAAACTCTCAAGCTCCTATTTGTTAAATTCTTTGGCGCGTTCTCAGACATTCTTGTATACAACCATCTCTTGGTTCTTCCGATTACCTGCTACCGTAAGTACATTGAAAAAGGTATACGCAGGAAGGTGTTTGGTTAGTTTCTATAGGAGTTCATCGTATTTGGTTGAGAAGTACTAAAGTCGTAGAGTTGACTTGTGTACAAGCAGTGTATCATCAACCTTACGACTATAGATACACGCTTCCCGTATAAACTGGTGTAATTTTGTATTCTTCTGGTGACTCGTATAAATATCACATGAAAGTCGTCCCGGCAAACTTCCAATCGCCGCTCCATTAATTTATTAGTAGAACCTATGCTAAAACAGAACTACACACCTTTAGTGAATAACAACATCAGCGAGCAGAGACGATCAGTAGGAATACCCAATTCTTCGGTATCCTTGCGTGTTGCATTTATGGTTTTCCCAGTAGGAACGTCTGTAAAGAGAGAGCATACATTACATGACTCTGTATGCCTCTAGGAAACACTCAAATTTCGAATTTCTCCTTATTGGTTCAATGCCGCGTTCCAAATAATGGCTCTGCCGCTGACGCAATTCATGCGCAAATCGCTTGTTTCATTCCTGGTGTTCTGTCCAGCCCAGTGCTTCGTCGTTACAGACGCGGAGACTTTGTCTGGTGAATCGAAGCTTTAAACCCAATCTGTGTAAACAAGTGGAATTTTCAGTCGGCCTTGCCATGGTACGGCTGATATTGAATCATCTCTACAGGCTTAGTATCTTTATCTAGCCTGTTCCGAGGTCTGATGACCTTTGCTGGCTGTAATGTTTTCACTGACCTATGTGTTTGTTCATCAGACTATCCGTCAGTTGTTATGCCCTAATCAAACGGCTCAGCGGATTGGCGAAACACTCAAATCCAGTCTATTTATTATGATGCTTCTTTTTTCATGAAATTCACCGACGCAGCTGGATGCATGAAATGAGCCTTCCGCCGATTGAAGCTACACTGGTTTCTGTCACTCCTGAAACGATTGTATGCATACCCCTGATCGCGATACGCAGTTTAATGGAGTGTTTCGTGTATCAGACACAGGGGAAACTGATATCATGTCTGCTGTTTCCGTCGTAGTGACTAGGTTAAGAGGTTAGTTGAAATTTAAAGCGGAAGGAGAACCGATCGGCTAAGTCAAGCTAAATCTCTGGTAGGTGTCGGTCGAGGGATTTTGTGTATTATGGTGGTTGGACAGGTGTTGGGTCGATGGGGAGACCTACATGTGTTCGGCTTCAGCCTAGGGTCTAGTTTTTCTGGTTGGGTTCATTTGATGGTCCCTCTTGAACGTCGTTTGAATCTTCTGTTCTTTGTGGATGTCCTGGTGCTAAGATAGTTGTGTAAGAGGAGTGCTCTGACCTTTGGTCGGGCTGGGATTTCCACGTGGATTGACAACCACACCGCCACGTGTCAACTCGGTTTATCTAAGACCGCTTTCCATACGCTCGCCAGTTCCACAACCTCGATTCTGTTCACGCTGTGATGCTTGGCTATTTCCACCGCCTCGGTTATCAGCCGATGTGATGTGAATCGCAGTCACCGTCCTAAAACTTCCACATTTTCCAGATCTATGTCCCGTGTCTGAGGTATGTACTACCATCGCTGAGCCTTTAACCAGCGTTTGGCATTCTTCCGCATTCCTTGGTGGTTTGTTTATCTTCCTTTTATGTTCATCAATTGTGGTGTGCAATTCTCTGGCAGTTTGTCCTATGTAAACCTTATTGCAATCGTTGCAGTCTCTGGTCTTTGAGCTAGCTAGATTTTTGGCGGATGTACTAAAATCACTCATGGGGAAATCAAGCAGTCGTTAGGAATCCGTACGACTTTGCCAATATGGTCACAGGTCTTGCTTTAGAGATAGACGAAGTCCTTGTGAGTTTTGACGTAATCTCAAAGTACACAGACATCCCTGGGGCAAATGCCTTGAAAGTTATTACTGGCAGACACAACGCTTGAGAAACGGACCCAGCTCTCAGTGGGTGGAATAATTGAGGGCATAAGAGTGTTTGAATATTGATCAGTTTGTTTTCGACACGAATGCTTACTCAAAAGAACAAGGTCTTGCAATGGGATCTCCAATATCCTCATTTTCAGCTTATATTTATATGCAGGACTTCGAACAAATGGCCTTGGCCGGATATCATAGTTCACCGAGTTTTTTGGTGTTATGTTGACGATACCTTAGTTGTAATGAAACGAGATAGCGTGAACAGCTTCCACGACTATCTCAGTAGTTTAAATCCACACATTAAGTTTAGCATGGAGACAAAGTTAACCTCGGACACATTACCCTTTCCGGACTGTATGACACATAAGATGGCGGAAAATTAAAACTGCAATCTACCAGAAACCAACACACACAACAACTGCCTTAAACTACTCGTCAGTATACCCAAAGTCCGTGCACACCAGTATTGTCTCATCGATTCTTCGTCGAGTCAGAACGTTGTTCAGGGAAGAGATCGACCGGACGGCAGCTCAAATCGAGATAACAGACTTCTAGCATGGAGACAAAGTTAACCTCGGACACATTACCCTTTCCGGACTGTATGACACATAAGATGGTGGAAAATTAAAACTGCAATCTACCAGAAACCAACACACACAACAACTGCCTTAAACTACTCGTCAGTATACCCAAAGTCCGTGCACACCAGTATTGTCTCATCGATTCTTCGTCGAGTCAGAACGTTGTTCAGGGAAGAGATCGACCGGACGGCAGCTCAAATCGAGATTGCGAACAGACTTCAAGAAATGGGATACATAGTGAGTTTGATAACGCGTCAACTAAGAAGATTATTGGCTTCGGTATCTAGACCCAGTAAAAAATGGATTCACACAGCAGTCATTCCATATAAAGCAGGGATGTTATTCGAAGATAGCTGAGATTAGCCAACATTAAAGCAGTTTTCCAGAAGAGGGAAACGCTATGCTCAGTTTTGGTGCAGTTGAAAGATCCTCTCTCGCTTGAAACGACTGGGGACTGTGTGTATAAAATTAACTGCAACGGTTGCACCAAAATTTACATAGGACAAACTGCCAGGGAATTGCACACCACAATTGATGAACATAAAAGGAAGATAAACAAACCACCAAGGAATGCGGAAGAATACCAAACGCTGGTTAAAGGCTCAGCGATGGTAGTACATACCTCAGACACGGGACATAGATCTGGAAAATGTGGAAGTTTTAGGACGGTGACTGCGATTCACATCACATCGGCTGATAACCGAGGCGGTGGAAATAGCCAAGCATCACAGCGTGAACAGAATCGAGGTTGTGGAACTGTCGGGCGTGGGGAAAACAATCTCGGACAAACCGAGTTGACACGTGTCTGTGTGATTGTCAGTGCAGGTAGAATCACTGGTAAAAACAGGCGCGGGGGTGGGGAGGGGTGGAAATCTCAACTCGATCAAAGTTCACAGACACTCCCTTACACAACTATCGTAGCACTGGCTCATCCACTTGGATGGACGGAAAGTGTAAACGACGTTGAAGAGGGATCATCACGTGTACCGAACCACAGGAACTAGATCTTGGGCTAGACCCATCGACATAGCACTCGGTCACCCACCCTAACACACAAAATCCCTCGGCCGACACACCAGCTTGACTTAGCTGATCGGTTCTCCTTCCTATTCAAATTTCGACCAACCTCGTAACGTAGCCACTGGTCTTGACGAAGCTTTTGTATCAAAAGCGAAACGTTGTCCAGCAATAAATCTACCACTTATTGCGAACCTTTTCCTAAAACGACGACTACTCAATCAGTTCCAAGGGGTTTTTATTGAGTGAAGATAGAAGCAACATATTCAACCCCCTGTAAACGAAACATTTTTACTTCTCCCTTACGTGTTCCGATAATCCAAATGAGACTTCTGAGACAATCGCAGTGACGGTTTGACTGAACGACGTAGAGTGGACATTATGCGTGCGGGCTTTCACGTAATAAATTACGTAATACAACTGGGCTCCAGTTCATGTGGTGCTTTTTTTTAGAAAATAAGTTGATCTTCGTAAGACAAACCAGATTGGCCCAACAAGGCATAGATAGCTCTTACGGAAGCGTTGTGTCTAAAACTTAAGATCACAGGCTATCTCCATCTGCAAAATACCAAGCGAAGAAAGTGCCATCAAGTTTGTCCCCATTTGATCACAGTACGCAAAGTCAAGGAAATTTTTCTAGTGAATGTAATAGCCTCATACGGATGTCGTTTTTTACAGTCTATGTCGTTGCAGCGTTAAGCTGTAAATTCCAGGCGGCAAAACTGGACCGAATCGTACCATCACCAGAAGTAGCTGGGGTCCCACAAAGGCGTGTGATGTAAGGAGAGGACAACTCATTGGTTCGGTGTGTACCAGCATACTATCATAATGTCGTTTCCTATAAAAATTCCTCCAATCAACAAATTGTAGGTCTCTCACCTTACGAGGTTGTGGAACTGTCGGGCGTGGGGAAAACAATCTCGGACAAACCGAGTTGACACGTGTCTGTGTGATTGTCAGTGCAGGTAGAATCACTGGTAAAAACAGGCGCGGGGGTGGGGAGGGGTGGAAATCTCAACTCGATCAAAGTTCACAGACACTCCCTTACACAACTATCGTAGCACTGGCTCATCCACTTGGATGGACGGAAAGTGTAAACGACGTTGAAGAGGGATCATCACGTGTACCGAACCACAGGAACTAGATCTTGGGCTAGACCCATCGACATAGCACTCGGTCACCCACCCTAACACACAAAATCCCTCGGCCGACACACCAGCTTGACTTAGCTGATCGGTTCTCCTTCCTATTCAAATTTCGACCAACCTCGTAACGTAGCCACTGGTCTTGACGAAGCTTTTGTATCAAAAGCGAAACGTTGTCCAGCAATAAATCTACCACTTATTGCGAACCTTTTCCTAAAACGACGACTACTCAATCAGTTCCAAGGGGTTTTTATTGAGTGAAGATAGAAGCAACATATTCAACCCCCTGTAAACGAAACATTTTTACTTCTCCCTTACGTGTTCCGATAATCCAAATGAGACTTCTGAGACAATCGCAGTGACGGTTTGACTGAACGACGTAGAGTGGACATTATGCGTGCGGGCTTTCACGTAATAAATTACGTAATAAAACTGGGCTCCAGTTCATGTGGTGCTTTTTTTTAGAAAATAAGTTGATCTTCGTAAGACAAACCAGATTGGCCCAACAAGGCATAGATAGCTCTTACGGAAGCGTTGTGTCTAAAACTTAAGATCACAGGCTATCTCCATCTGCAAAATACCAAGCGAAGAAAGTGCCATCAAGTTTGTCCCCATTTGATCACAGTACGCAAAGTCAAGGAAATTTTTCTAGTGAATGTAATAGCCTCATACGGATGTCGTTTTTTACAGTCTATGTCGTTGCAGCGTTAAGCTGTAAATTCCAGGCGGCAAAACTGGACCGAATCGTACCATCACCAGAAGTAGCTGGGGTCCCACAAAGGCGTGTGATGTAAGGAGAGGACAACTCATTGGTTCGGTGTGTACCAGCATACTATCATAATGTCGTTTCCTATAAAAATTCCTCCAATCAACAAATTGTAGGTCTCTCACCTTATCTCTGCCATTCTGAAAAATGAGTCATTCGTGATTCTAGTTGCTGGATCCTTAGTAGCGTGTTCCTACCAGAACGTTCGGTGTAAGCAACCGAGAGATGTGTGCATTTCTGCATGGTCATTAAGGTAAACAGAATGTATCTAAATGTATCGATTGGTTGGCAAGCCTCTACAAATTTGTATGCTTTGAGTATTATTCAGGACAATCACCGGTTGTGGGAGTTCATGCATACCGATTTGTGATTCAAGATGCCAAAAGTGAGACGAAAACCAGACGGATGTTGATTAAAACAGATGTGTCGGTTATCTAATTCTGGGCTTTTACCTCATTCCTCGCTATCGTTGACCAGTTGTTAGAATACCGACATCGTGTCCATATTGCGGGGAACTCACTGACTTGCCTCGTGTCAAATAAGAATCGACCCGCACATATTCGATCATCAATCAGTGCTGTAACGTGGTATTCGGACATGGCGGGACAGGTATTTGCTCCAATTTCTCACTTTTACTTTGAAAGACTAAGTCACAGGTGCCACTGATGACAAATTCATGGTAATTTCCTGTGTATATCTATGCTTCGACGGAAGTTAGCTGTCAATATTACGTCATTAGGTTTGACTTTATAGGATGAAAATGCAAGAAGCTCCAAAATGTAAAGTAGGAACGTTGGAAATTCGAAAACAAACTTGGTGATCTCCGTGGTGATACAACATACTCCACCCGATGACCACATTTGATTTCCACGAAATGCTTCCAGTGTGATCATTTCAGTGCTCGGTTTACCATAGAGTGCGATAACGGTCACTAAAACGACTAATAACAGGCATGGTATGACTGGTTTCTATGGTACCGTTTTTTGTCGTTTTTTGATGTTGGTTCACTAATTTTTGCGTGTCACATGGAATATACAGCGAAATTGTGTGGGATAGATGAACCTATAGCTGACTTCGAGTAAGTTCAATCAGACCGGACCGATTCACTGTGTACATCATATGGTGACAGACAAGACGGTTCGAATCGTCGTCAGCACTGACACTTCGGTGTCGTACATCCATTATTTAAGGCCTTATTGTGAAGAAAAGAATAAAAGTGGGTTGAAAACGGACTTGGTGCTAGCTTAACACTACCAGCCCTGGGGACCCACACCTCCATAAAAACAATCTGGATAGAAACTGACGACAAGACTTTTACCAGTTAGTTCCATTAAATCTTGTACCAGAACCTGATAGAGTGCGTGGTCAACGCATCCCCTACAAGGACGGACTCCCGCCTGCTGCTACCGAGCCAATGATTCATCGGCCACCATAAAAGTACAAAGTAACAGGGTCATTAGGAATCCTGTTAAGACCGGAACCAATCTGATCCCTCACACAAGCGCCGATTGAGGACTTCACGTCCATCCTTGAATAATGCGGGTGGAAGGTAATCCAGACGAGCAGCTCGGTAACGCTTGAGAATACATACGCGGTCATAAACCTGAGGCTGTAGAGGGTTTCAGGTTCACCGTTGAGGGCTGTAGTAAAGTGTGACAATCCGACTGTGACAGCAGTTGGCCAAGGGAGTTATTGCTCAAATTGCTTAAACCAGCAGTCGAAAATGAAGATATTCACGCTACACTGATCCTTGATCGCTTCGCTCACAGGCGGTTTTCAGGGACTGGCCGCAAGGGTTGAGCGAACTAATCATTGAGTACGCACGATTTTTTCGGGTCTCTTCCATTTCCTTAATCTTCCGTATTCACCAGACTTCACAGTCAACACGTGCACTTACTTCCACTTGATACCTGATGATTCATCGGGCTAAACTGTTCGGGACTAGCGGGAGAATGCAGAAGATGGTTCTGATGAACTCGTTTCACTTCATTATCTACCAGTCTCTCAGTTGCTAAATAAGCTGCCTGCACCTTACGCGGCCCTGGAAAACGAAGAGGGGAGACTTTGGACGAGTGTATGATCAAAACCTATGCAAGTTTTCCAAAACAAGCGGCAGCCCTTAGTTGATCGGTAACTTTTGGATAACACTGTATAACCAGACGATTTCGGAAGTTGTTGCTAGCTGCGGCGGCACGCAGGTAGAGCAGTCGTTCACCATTAGCTATGTGTATCGAGTTCCATCTAATTGAGTCCCAGATGCTGGGACTCAAATGCTGATTCTGCCTACCGGTGCATTAAAATATCCGTCAACAACAGCATTGCCTGAGCCTCTGGCCCGTCGTAACGGGGAACTCAACAAGTCGCAAAAGCTTTGATGATGTCAGAGCTATAGTGGATTGAGACATAGGAGACAGACAACTCAGCTTGCCACTTGCGAGATTTTTTTACGGATGTTGCCGAACAAACCACACAGATTCGACTACCAACGAGTGTCAAGCTGAGCGAGGATTCTTTCGCCTGGTGGCTTAGGGCGATACTGACCTCTGTATCGTAAGATCCCCACAACCGGAAGCCAGCGGAGAGTGATGGGGCACTTAGGTCAACCACTGTGCCTGTATCTTGAATTCCTGTTTCTAATACACATAACTGAAACGTGAGAAGACACCAGGACCGGACGGTCTGTATCTAGCCCTCTTCAATTAATACGGAGAATCCCTGATGACCCATCTGACAAAGCTCATTAATGCGATATGGAGTGAAGAGGAAGTGCCCGCAGAATGCGGCATTTCGACACCTATTGCTATCTTAAAAAGGTTACGCGGACGCTGTGCGAAAGCCGCAGTGGCATCAGCCTGGTAGTCATGGCATCGAGCCATCCCTCTGGTCATTTACTTCGAAAGTCGACTGAACACAGGGAGAATGATTCGTGAAAACCGAGCTGAGTTGCGTCCTGCAAAAGAATGCGTCGACCATATCTTCACCCTCTGGCGGATATTGGAACAGCGACACTGCTTCCAGCAACCAACACTGATAGTCCTCCTTGACTTAAAAGCTGCCTTTGACTCGTTGGACTGTCAGACACTATGACGGTATCTGTGGACTTAATGTGTCCCCGTGGATCATTGACCCTTCTTGAGCCGCTGTACACCAACTCCCGCGGACGTGTGAAGGTTTACCAGAGGCTCTCGCTTGAGTTCACCACATCAAGTGGTATTGAGCAGGGCTGTCCGCTTTCACCTTTCCTCTTCAACTTCGTCATTGATAGGATCATTGAAGACTCACTATCAACCTCCAATGACTGTGGGATCGAAATGCTCCCGGGGCGTCCGTTCACAGATATCGAGTACGCAGACGACGTAGCTCTTCTTGGATCTGATGTCGGCGTAGTGCAAGCAATACTAAATAATCTAAACCATTCTGCCTCACGGTTTGGAATGCGCTTCACTCCTGCAAAGCGATGCTGCAAGACATGCGTGGACTCGAACCCTAGCCTCATGCTTGCGGATGAGCCGACTGAGGTAATAGAACAAATTTGTCTACCCGGACAGCTGTACCGGTGGTCTCGATATGATACACCAAGATACAACAATCCGCACTGGGAAGGTCAGAGCATCACCTGTGGCTTAGGCATGACATGAGCTTATCCGTCATGGGTAGAGTTTACTATGCTGCGGTGCGCTTCATATCATTACACGGGTCAGAAACCTGGCTGCTGCGCGCCAAGGACACCAACAGACTCTTAATGTGTGACCATCGATGTCTTCGGAACATTACCCGAGTGTGTTTGGAACACCGGATCAGTAATGCTGAAGTTCGTCGGATGGTTTTCGGAAGAGATAACTCACCCACGATAGATGAACTGATCACGTTTCATAGGTTGCTCTGGCTTGGCCACGTGCTGCGCATGCCAGTCGACCGACTGTCGGTTTTTTTCGCAAAACCACGTGAAAGTGGAAATGAGCCAGGGGTGGTCAAACAATGACTTGGCAGCGAAGTACGAAAGTACTTACCAGCAAACTCAGCTGCACAGGTCATTGTCGTCTTCCAGGATGGGCACCCCGGGACAGGACACATCAATGATTAGAAGCAATGTCAGACATGACCCAGTGGTGTCCTCAAAGGCGTTCGGGCATCCAAGCTACTCCCTTCAATGTATGGCTCCCCTTCCAATCCCTGCAGTAATTATATCAACTAGCTCCTCTAATGCGCAACTACCCACCCCATCTTGCCAAATCATCGGTGAACGAAATTATGGCAGCTATAACCACTATACTAGTACACCATCCTTACACCTGATGATGATCTGCTTGGGATAACCACCGAGTAAACATTCCCAACTCATGACTGACATTTGACTAATTTCCAACCGTATTGGGACAATGTACGCCGAACGGTGTGATTGTGATCGCACTGGTTTCACTACTGTCCTATGTGTAGGAAGGTCGAAAAGGAAACATTTGAACCTCATCTTGGTGGCTTATTTCACCTGGTTGGAACCAACCACGCGCAACAGAAGTGAGATCGATTTCTCGGTCCTGAAGTTCTATTCTTCAGCTGCTGTTAGAATGGTGCAGACAAAGCATTCACTTTACAAGAAGGTAGGGAAACCTTTAAGCAGCGACATTTTCAGTGGCATTAGAAGTGTTATTTCGGGAATTATCAAGCGTAGTTTGCCTAGCATCTCGGGTGTGAATTCTTTGGGTCTGAAAGAAAGTGCGCTACCTGAAGGGACTTCATTCCTTTGAGACATTTATCGGGAAAACCTACCGAGTCACATGAGCTTTCCTGGAATTCAGTTCAGTTCGTTGTAAAATAAATGAATGAATGAAACAATAAGGTGATGGGCTGTTCCTGAGTGGAAACTATACCATGAAGCACACTCATTTACAGATTGATTTGGTTTCATCCAGAGATTCAATTGGATCTCTCGCTTATAATACTCTTTGAGTGGATGTAGTGTACGTGTGTGCAAATGACTATTTCGCGAAGTTCGTAACATAAATTTGAGGGAAACATCTGGTCTGCGCTCACCTAATAGGCGTCAGGAAGGGCGAAACCGGCCATGGACTGTCGAAGAGTTTCCAATAATTTACACAGGTAGTGTTCCTTTAAGATGTCTCACCTATGATGTTCACTTCAGCAAAGGTCACACTGCGTTTTCACTGACTTCTCACGATTTATATCATGCTGCTCTCTGCATTTAGCTATCTGTGACAATCTACCTTTATAGTTTGCCAAAATCTGGCCGCCCACTCAAAAACCATTGCGCGCAAATTAGATGTCACTGAAACAGCTTGGGCCTCTGAATTCATGCAAGTCACTGGAAAATCTCACTGTTGATGGTTACAGTCTTACTGAACTAATGTCGAAACCTTGAATGCGCATTGGTCACACCATCTTCTCTATCACTGAAATGAGAATTTTCATCTGATTGGGGATCCAGTTGCCGGACATAGTCGAAACATGTGTAATTTGCACGAATACTGTTCTCATCGATACCATAAATTCGTTAGTTCATTATTAACATGACTCATCTGTAAGATGACGACTGGAAGTGAATGCGTAAAATCAGTAGTCACCGTCTTTTTACCTGGCTGATTGAATCGTCATTATGCATTGTTGTGCAGCCTAAATGTCTCGGTACAATGCGGGTGGAGGGAACTGCACAGGGAATAGCTTTCAATTTACACCCTCAATCATTGTCAGTAGTCATAGTAACGAACAGGCATGAACTCGTTTCTTTCAAAAAACGTGTCACCAACTAAAGCATACGCATTAACGCTTGTTCGGGCCAGCCGGTTTTCCAGGATAAAGCTCTAGAAGTCGGCGTCGAATTGCAGTCTCAAGCTGACAATCAGATCCAACTTACTACATCCTGATGCCCATTTCGAACCACGATTCTGAAACAAAACATTTACCCCTCCTCGTCGAAGCCAGACAACCTTTGGTAAATTCCTCGAAGCATACTTTATTACCGAAGATTCACCCGGAAAAGGCCATCTTTCAGACACCCCCCTTGAATGGGCGGTGCCAAATGTGAAATTGCTTCCTCTGTAGAGACCATTCCTAAGAACATGCCCGACTAGCAAGGTGAGCCGTTTGTTGGAGTTAATGTCTATCGAAAGACCATAAGTCAGGGTTGGGCCACCAGCAGATCGCTGAGATATATTTTGGTAACGCACAATGATGAATTGAACCGGCCAGATGAATGAAGACTGGAGTATGTCTGAACTGGAGTGACTACGCCAATGAAATCCAGCGATCAGCCAGGGTGCTCGAATTGCACTTCGTCATCACTCACGGTTAATCGTCCTCCCGATTGATGTCCACGAGAAGTCACAGAGAAGACAACCGGATCCCCAATGAAATCGTCAACCCTAAGGAAACTATAAAGGCAAGTACGCAAGCACCAGGTCTACAGAGAAACTCTCAACTGACAGAGAACTTCATGTGTTATCGGAAAAGCACCGAAATTGTCGCGAATTTCAATCGAATCGAAACTACGTAACTGAAGTGTCGCATCGTCACCTTTACAACAATTTATTGATCCGCGACACTTTGAGGAACGTCTATCAGTTGAAACCGTCAGAAACTTCAATATTTCACAAGCAATTGTGAAAATAGTCTTAGCTGGGACAGCTTGGTAAACCGAAGACCGAATAATTGGATAGTCACCACTGCCAGCATAGGGGTGAGTTAGAGCAATTCTACCGCTCCAGTCCAACTAACAGCCATTCCTGGATAAGTTGTCTGAACACCGGCCCGAGCGTTCAGCTGTAATTATCTTACAACGCAAAATACTGCCGGCTAACTTGGGCACAAGAATTACGTGCAACTTGTATTCTCATGTTGCACACTGTATTTTCAATAAGCACACTGATTTCTTAGTTTAAGTACACGGTGTGGGACTGGGATGTCGAGAAGCATGAAAGTTAGCATCATATATATTTGGAGTGCAACAAGATAGCAATATTGAGCATTCTAAAGCACACCCACGTCAAAAACCAAAAAGACGTATTTGAAAACATGGAACGGGCATGAAAAGAGTGGTTAGGCGAATGGCATGATCATCGAAACCCTTATCAGATGAGTTCGATGACTGAACCATCACGGCTATCCGAGGATTCAAGCCAATTCAAGGTCCTTTTCGACAAGCATGGCTGTAGTCCTGTGCATGAAAGGCTTTTGGGACTTAAAGTTGTCATGTATCTGCTGACGAACCTCGGACCATTTGTTCAATTCCCTGTGGGGTAGAAAAAACAGTTATTGCATGAAACACATCTAGGACCACCACAACCTGAACATATAGTGCACGAGATGCTGTTGGACCATCCCTTCTTTCCTCAGTTCAGGTCACAGTTAAGGAAGGATGGTATGTGGTATGCTGAAAGCTGACAATCAACAGTACATCGATCGCTCATGAGCTATTAAGTCATTTATCGTTTACCAGCTAGAGCATCACGTATCTACCTTGAACATCACAACAGGTCTGAGCAACCCCATTTACAGATCAGTTGAGTGTGAGCACGTAGGTGCACATCTATCAGAGCAAACGACAACTGGGACAATCGGTATGCACGGATGTCAGGTAGTAATGCCACCATTTTCCAACACCTGACAAGTTGGATTGGAATGTCGGCAGTTAACGGCGCAGCCGAAACTAATTTAATGACGCAACAGGAACCAAGATGGTCATTCAATATCCTGATTCTAGTCCTAACTACATACGAGGAAATGCTGCGTCGCAGATAGAAGATGAATTGAGGGGAGAACGCCGCGGAACAGCTGTTTGTCTTCAATTCTTAAACGTGTGTTGGCTGACAGTAATAACCATGGAGATAATGGATCAATCCAACGGTGGGATCTTAGCCCGGAGTGGGGAGTAAGAACTACAATCAACAAATACACTCATTTGCATATCAATTTGGTTTTAATGGGAGACTTACCAGGAACCCAGCTGAATTACTCCTTTATGATGTCTTAAACAAATGAATGTGCTGCACCAGGCCGCCTCATGTTTCAGTTGTTGCGATATTCGAGATATCGCCCAAGCTGGGTTCCAGGTGAGTCTTCTGTCAATACCAAATTGATATGCAAATGAGTGTATTTGTCGAAATCTGCCTAATTTGGGTTCAAGTTGAACGCGGGGGAGACATCTAGACGAAAGGTGGATCTACTTTTTTTTAATAACACCCAAGAACAATACAATGGTGCGGTGTAATCTGGAAGGTTGATAAGAACCTCCGTATATGATTTTAGGGAATGAAAGACAAAGTACCGAGATACGTGAACATGACTAGTTAAACAACTGTGGGAGTCGCGTTGGTTCCTGTTGTCAATCATTTACTGCGAGAACAAACTGAGTGCGGCAAACGAAAAAGTCGACTTCGGAATGCCATGAAACCCACCAAGCTGGACTGGAATATTCCAAGTTATTTGAAACGCAGTGAGGAATCTGCTGAATACGAAATAGCGATAGCGTAGAGAATTGGCGCAATACTCGAAAATTTATCGTCAGCTTTTAGAAAATGCAGCGCACACGGACAAAAAGAATGATCACAAACCTGTAGATCGGGCGCGTGTACTTCATTCGTCCTTGACTATTGAGGAATTCCAAACAACTCTCCAAAGCAGGCATATATTGCGCCCGAATAGTCATCAGTGACCATCTGAGTGAAATAAAAATTGAGGAAAAATAAGCTAACCATGATTCGTAGTTCAAAACTTTTGCATGACATACAATTGCACACCCACGTACAAAGGAGCTGACGAAACGTGTTCGTTGTTATTCTGCTTACTGTAACAGATCACAAGCAGTCGCGTCCAGTAGAAGTGGGACAAACAAGATTGCAGGGTACAACTGAGAAAACCATATTCAGGATGACCAATACTGAATATTACTAGCATCTATTTGCGCGCCGAAAGGGCGGTATTCTGGACGGCACGTTGAATGTCTATGATGTCTACGCGATGAATAGCTCATCAGGGAAACAGTATATAACTAATGAAGGAAGCGGTTGATGATTACTGAACAGAATTGTGACCTAAGTTGACTGACACTCTCGATTGGTATTAATCATTAGTAAGCATACATCGCAATAATTGGGGGTATACGTAATATGCATATCCCCTTCGGAACCAGGTTAATTCTTCGATAGCCGCCATTGGAATTAGTTCGTCAGAATCTTCACACTAATTAGGGGCACTGGTTGTCGATGTTAACGGTCTGCATAGCGGTGATGAAACGTGAGTAATTGTGACGTGATGTTACCTAAGAGATTGTGGTGTCACACTAAACACTATTCTCCGAAAACAAAGCAGCACACGACGTCACGAACGTAGGAATGTCACGCAATGTAACTTTTGTAGTTACGGCAAACATGGCCTAATAGAACTCACGAAACAGAGTGGAACGTACTGAAAACGAAGTTCAGCATTTTTCTCTTTTGATAATTCCAGAATAACATCTATGCGACGAAGGTTGTCATGGTGTAAAGGGGGTCGTTCGTTCATACGACACAAAGCAAGCTCACGCTGCGTGGGTGACAGCTGTTTCCATAAGTCTCGTAAAGCCGTCGATTCAGATGTACTGTGTGGTAGCTCCGTTGAACACAGTAGGTCGTTTAGCTTATCGCATTCGGAAATTGCATTATCAGCTTCGAGTCTGGAACAGATACACAAAGCCGATTATTCGAACAATAAAAACCTATCACATAAATTAGGATTGCATATTCGACAAGGGTCAGAGAATGATAAAGTCCATAATAGACTGAGGCTGTGACAGTAAGGGCTGAATTCTACATGAAAAACTTGTGGCTGGACAAGACACAGCATTCATGAGTGCTGTAGTCCAAAATTCCTACTTCAAAAGCTAGGACGGGAAGGCGACGATAACTGACGTAAACCACAATGAAAAGAGTTTCTTAGGATCACGTTCATCTGGTGAACCACAAAGCAAGACGAAGTTGTTCTTGGACCTGGTTCACCCGTGCTACCACAACACAATTAAAGTGCCTCCAAAATAGACTGTCATTCATGTATAGAGCAGTTAACCTAGAGCCCGCAGGATTCAAAACTCGCGTTAATGAAACACCTATCCACCGACCTTCAGGCGTGCTATGAATACCCTTAACTGTTTAGACAAGTTAAGTAGGTAACCAACATAACTTCGTATTTACGTGACAGAAAGTGACACACCGTCCTGCTTTGTATGAACCGAAAAATAGCGTCACAAGGCCGACCCTGTTGTTTTCACACGATGACCCTCATCTAGGACAAACTATTTAAAATCTTATGCTTTCGCTACCAGTCAAGGTCAGCCTATCAAATAGAGCAGTTACGAAGTACGAACCAGCATCTTGACTACGACGGTAATGAAGAAGCTGGCAATAAAATTAAGACCATTAGTAACTCCTCAAAACCTTGGAACGTAGTGTTCAGAGTGGACAGCAGATGAAACCACCGTACATTTTAGCACAATGTTTGTGAGGTAATGTGGACTATACAGTTTGTGGGAACGTTGTATCTTGAGAGAAACTGACTGTTTATTCTCGTTAAAATGTTCAGCGAATGAATCAGCGAAAGCGTAAAGTGTGCTTGCTTTTCAAGGTCCTTGCACTTTTACGATGCTTACAGAACCATGCGCCTTCACACCGATAAACTTTATTCTGGGGTAAGCGACCCCTGCATCGAGTCACTCTGCTAGATGGCACTTTGCGAACAGCCGAGCGTACGCGTCTTGATAGATTTAATAGATTTTAATAGATTACCGGTCAAACTGCGTCCCCAGCCAGCGTGGCACGGATAAGCATAAAAACTGTGCAACAGGCTACTATTGACAGTAGAGAAATTGTCATTAGAAGGTTGTGTATTTGAAAATATCGAAATGGCCGGCGGTAAGTCATCAAAAATAAATGTAGGCGTTGGTCACAGGTATGTACATGAAAGTGAATTGAGGTGAAGGATTTGAACAAATATATCGGCATGTACTTGACCCGACTTCGCCAGTAAAGTACCCCTGTTATCTCCTCACACCACATAGCACGAAGCTTTGAATTGCGGTCCTTCACGCTGAACAAGCTAGGTCCAGGGAATGAATCAGTCGATCGTTCTAACCCAGGTGCGACTCCCCATCGTACCCGGCAATTAAAGACATCATTATAAGATAACAAACGGATGGTGTGAAGTAAAATTGAATCATCAGCATGAATAAGCGTCGCGTCTGTATTATGTGATTCACTGAGAAATGATACGGAGTGAACTTGGGTGCACAGAAATCCCAAGCAGAGATCAAGCAAGGAGACTGGGGTTAACGTACTGTGCAACCAAAAGCATTTACAAGTAGTTGAATTTCAGTCCGACCGATTAATGATCACATTATGGAGAAAAGACAAACTAGCGGAGAGAAAAAGGAGGGAGATGACTGGATGCCGCCATGAATGAGTTAGAGGAACCGACATACCAAAGCTTTGTAAAATTCAAGATTCCAGGATGTTATGCAGGTTGTAATAAACGAATGATCGTGACAGATGACCCAGAATTTTAGTTTAGGGATTCATGGTCAAACAACTTAGCCAGATGTCAGAGTTGGTACAGTGTACAAGCAGATATCGCTCCAGCTTTCACGTGCACGAACGTGCAATTCACGACCATGTATACAAACTTTCTTCAAGTAGCGAACTATGGGGTACTACCCATGATAGCTCAGGCTCTAACCACTTCGGCCATCTCGCCCCTCAAGTAGTGAACTATGGGGTAGTACCCATGATAGCTCAATTGGAAGAGCACTCACCCGGTAAGCAAGAAGAACCGGGTTCGAATCCCATCCAAGGAGTGTCTTTTCACTTGTATTATGTATACACCAAATAATACAGGCAGTTTAAATGATAAAAGGATGTCAAACGGTAGTAAGTACGCCCATGCAAAATGTATTCCAGTAAAACCGAGCTTAATTAGATTAAATGCGTGGTAATGAGTGGATGAATGACCGTGTGAACAGGTACAGATAGCAAAGCTTAAATAATGACGACTCACGTCGGTTTCCACGGTGGCATTCCAAGACCGTAAAGCCATTCGTTCCAGTCAACTGCAGGGCCTTCAACTTCGGGACCCAATTGTGTGGACAGGAATTCGCGCCAAGCATGTGTATCTAAAGCCCCACCGGCGAACTTTTTGATGTACTGTTGCAACCATGACAGCATTTTATCTAAAACCGAGCATAAGGATAACATTCCAGAAAAGATCGCACGTTACGACCACTAAAATATTTCAAGATAGTTAACCAATGCACGTTAGTCAGCAGTTTGTGGGATTAACACATGCAGAACGCGATCCCCTACTATGATTAGTGGCTCTAATGCAAGGCTTGTGTTGGTTATTTACGATCCCAAATCGACGAAAACGGCTGAGTGTCGGATATACACCTTGATGACTACACACTACAGTGCAACCACACTGAGGAGCATTTGCTCACCTTTACCAAATGTGTGTTCCAAAAAGTAGAGGAATAATGAGCCCTTCTCATACGGAATCCTATTGTAGGCAACATCGGGATGAACGCCTTCCAGGTTAGTCACCAATTTGGTAAACGGGTTATCTTTGCCCAAAGTTTCGCACTGAAGAGGAAAAGAATCAAACGCGTGATGTGAACAAATGCTTCGAACGGACAAATTGAACGACCAGGGGAACAATTACGATCTTCTACGCATACAACCAAAAACCTACATTACAAAACGCAAAATTTTTGTCTTTCATGTGGTTGATTAACATTTTTGGGTGCACACAAAACTGTGCTTAGGAGGATGCTTTGAAGTATGTAAAAGAAAAATCTCCGGCCGTCCTTCAATCATAGTGGAGTTCTACGAAAACGATTAATACAAACTCAGCCGACGTAGGACCAAGAATGAGTCAATCGACGTGTGAAACGCAACAATAAAGCAGACAGACTTGGAAACTCACGGGCCAAGAGCAGTACAACAAAAATTATATGCTTTCGAATACACATCAAACGGTGTCCAGACAGCGTAGAACGCAACTACATTAGTTACGCTTATGATGGTAACAAAACATCCAACCCCGAAAGAAATGTTCAGGTGAAAAGAAACATTCAACCGCGAAAAGCAGCACCGACGACATGCAAACGAGTCACCACCATGCGACTGAAAACAACCATATAAAACGCCAGGAAACAAGCCTAAAATAGGAGCATCAGAAAATACAAGAAAAACGAACAGAAGCCGAAAACAAAGCCCCAAAAATAAAAAACGCGGACGGGTGAAAAACAAGTGAACCTGACGCCCGTTATTGCACAGGAACGGCGGTTTGTATTGTTTGTTCGACTTTGCTTATTTAAGGTCACCAGGAAATTGTCGCCACCCTTGTGCACGCGTGACTGCCTCAAATGCTTCAACCCGTTTCGCTGGAACTGTTTGTGCTATTGCAATCCAACCAAATCACATGTGGCAGACGAGTACCGCCACAGCCCAAACGAGATCTTCCAATGACCTGTAGTACCAGAACCATCAATCAGGCAAAACAAAGTTCGATCCGGTTGTCCATAGATTATCTGCGCTCGAACAACAATCACGGACGGCAAGCACGACTTATCTTCCGATGCATTGTGAGCTATCCCCACGCGTGAACTGTTTCCCACATCCCGACGCATCACACCGGTAGTTGGGATAGGCATGTGGCTGTTGTCGGTGCATGTCCATCTGTTGATGGGTCTGAAACAACTGTGCGCACGAATCCACCGAACATCTGACCCGCGTTCTGTTCTCCACCGGCAAACGAATCCTCCTGCGATCGGTGAGAAGTGCATTGCTGTGAAAACCACACCCACATGACATGTGACCGAGCACGTACGACTTCAGTGAATCATGCCTGTTCTGGACATATTGCAGCAACTGTAATGTAGCATAGGATTTGTCGCAGCAAAACCATCGGCGATCGACTGCGGCAAGGTACCGCGATTTCGCACGTTGTGACAAATCCCATGCTACATTACAGTTGTTGCAATATGACCAGAACACACATGAGTCACTGAAGCCGTACGTGTGCGGTCACATGTCATGTGGGCGTGCTCTTCACAGCATTGCACTACTTCTCATCGATCACAGGAGGACTCGTCTGCCGGTCGAGAACAGAACGCGGGTCAGATGTTCGGTGGATTCGTGCGCACAGTTGTTTCGGACCCATCAACAGATGGCCACGCACCGGCAACAGCCACATGCCGATCCCAAATACCGATGCGATACGTTCGGATGTGGGAAGCAGCTCACGCGTGGGGACAGCCTCACAATGCATCGGAAGATAGGTCGTGCTTGCCGCCCGTAATAGTTGTTCCGACACAAACAACCTATAGAAACCCAGCTACAACTTTGTTTGGCCTAGTTGGAGCTCCTCGTACAACGCGTAGCTCGAAGAGACAGTTTTGGTGTCGTAACAATGAACTAGCACTGAGACAGTGAAATTCACATCGACTCGGTTCAAGAACCGTTAACCCTATGCGCGTGTACAGCGGCCCGGGGATTCGGTCTGCGTGACAACAGAGTGGCCAAGTTGAAGAGTAGAGTGCATGAGAAACAATAATACAGTAGTGAGTCATTCATCTGTACTACAATAACAGACCAAACTACTCCTCCATCCGCAAGCTCATTGTGATCGGTACGCTAAAGGATCTGTTTATACTGCTCTTGGAGTACTATTGGGCCGATGGTGATGTGATTTGAGATATGGCCTCTATAGCTGGCATGCCATTATTTGATGGGCTGGTTGCTGTGGGGTTTCTGAAGCCCGCTGCCTCATCTTTTTGAGACTGATTAGCCGATTGTACTGACGATTTTGATGTAGTCCTTTCTCGTAATGGAAAACTGGGTTGGAATGGAATGGTTCATTTGTTGTGTTGATCTCTATCCTTGATCGGCTGGTTGGTTGGATAGTAGTCCAGGATGAGATGTCCGGCAAGTTGGTGCACGGAAGTGTTTCGGACCTACAAAGGAATGGCCACGCACCGACAACAGGCGCATGTCTTTTCCAAATACCGGCGTGATGAGTTGGGATGTAGATTTCACGGTTATGATCAGAACGGAAAATCTATAGAAACGTGGTGTAGCAGCCCGACATAAACTGACAACCGGGGGGGCAAAATTTAGGACCTACAGCGTTGATCAGCTCCGTATATCCGATCGCCATCACCAAGTCCCGCTGCTTTTTCCCATAGAGTCGTTCCATAATTAGCCGTTCCAGGTACACCGTATGACCTTCATTGAGCCAGAAATGCTCCCAAGACGAATTTGTCACCAAATTTCCTGTCCATGAATGTGCAATCTCATGGGCAATGACATTTACCAGTGAGCGATCACCAGCCTAGAATGAACAAAAGCACAGTTGCCAGAGCAGCTTTCGGTTTTCGAAGGGCGCGAAATCAATGTGAATTCAATTTCAAATTACCGAACAAACGGGTGCTTTTTTGTCGACGATTGAGGTTAAACCCATGCAGTGTTTTGTTTTGCTCTGCAAAACGGCCAACTAAACTATGAACCAGTGAAACAATAGTGATAAAGTTGTTTTTTACTGTGCTGTTGTTTATGATGGTGACAAGGGTGACCATACAGGCGGTACCAAGTATAGCGTGGGAGCACAAGCTGACTGAAGCCACCCATATCATCGATATCTTTGAGGTCACCTCTGAGTTGTTGAATCTAACTGCCCTTAGCGTAAATGACTTGTCGGTCACTGATCGATTTTATCAGGACAATTGTGAACCTGAAGGAAGTTTAATGCGACGTCCAGTAAGACATGAGGTGGGCGGGACGGCTGCCACTTAACGGACGTATTGACAAGGTGTGTACAGAAATCAGTGACTTGAAAATTAGTGACGGAGTGCAAGTGCTTTGGTTAAGGTACCCGAGCAGACACCAACAAAGCACATGAGACTAGTAGCTAATAGAAAACGTGTACAAAACCGAATTGACTGGGCTTGGATTAAGTTCGTCTGACAACAGAAGTAAAGCACAGGATACCAAGCGTTTACTAAAGAGATAGCAAATGAATGCAAGATACTGTTCCTTCGGGATTATAGTAGATAGCTCCTTTTTGAGTCCACTAGCTCTATCGAGAAAACCCACTCCTTACAGTGGGATAAACGATTTCAAATGACTAGAAAAACTATAAATACCCCTCCCCCCATGTATACACCTTTAACAGTGTATACTGGGATGGTAGGTGGTTGCCAGAGTCCGCATTCTTATTTTCAGGCAGAATGCTGCTGTGTTTACTGACACATGTAATTCGATATGACCAAAGTTTTAAAGTGTGTTATATAATTCCTTATAAAAAGATATTTCCACGACAAGGAATCAACGAAACACTGTGATTCCGTATGTGCGCCTATCGAACTATTTTCTCATTAAATTTGTCTTTTACCGCATCTGAGAACAACGTACAATAATGGTTGGAGAGACGAAAGTGAGACACGGATTCTCCATACCACCATAGGGGAACGTTGGTGGAAGCACCAGAATATCGTAGATCTTCCAGATGTAAGGACCGCATAGCTGTTCACCAGCTGCAATCATTTTTTCCGTATCCGAAAATTCATGAGCCGCCTTTTTCACCACACTAGGTTCGGCCCACACTGACGACCTGGGTCCGATACGTCTGCAGAGGGTAGAATGCGAAAGCAAACAATCAAAAAAAAACCGTTCAAACTAGCTTGTTCGTTCAAGAGTTTTCGTCCAGCAACATGACTTACTCGGAGGCCAAATCGCCGCAGGCAATGGTGACTAGGTAACTTGGAATGGGTACACTTTGTACAAAGTGATATTCACGCCAATCGTCTCCACGAGAAGATACAGAAGGTTCTTTGACGCGGACGGCGCCCATCACAACCACAGCATCCTTGGGAACATGAACCTTTGCGGCGATCAGAGTAGTAGACATAATGGAGGTGTTTCAGGAAAGGTGAGATTTGTGCTCGTCTTATACTAACCTAGGATATGCTCAAGACTATATAAATTTAGAGTGAAATGCAAATGACCTCGATAAACACGGCGTATTTGGACTTGATTACCAAACTGACAGACATAAATCTCGTTCCGGTAAGAGAAGAAGGAACAGGAAATACGGTTTAACCAAAATACTGGTGGACATAAAAACCTGTCTGTAGTGTACAGCGACAAAATGAAAGGATCAATTTCGCCGAGAAAGATCGTCCCAATTGATTTAGCTAATTATATAGAACTGCGTTGGCGAAATGGGTGTACTTACAACAAACGCCACCAACGTCGGTGGTGTGCGCAAGTCGAACTGATTGAAAGCACTGTAGGTGTGAATACGGCGAACAGCTGTCACAAAGATAGGCTAATTCGGAAACCTTTTCCCCCCAAAAGGCTCACTCTGTCTCATCTGTTTGTTCGCATTTGCGAAAAGCAGACCATCCCATACGACTGGGGTGAGTCGGCGATAGTACCCATTTTCAAAAAAGGTACTCGTAGTGAGTGTAGTCACTGTGTGTGTCCCCCTGTGTGTAATCACAGGGGCATAAGCTTGACCCCGGCTGTGACGAGACTGTTGGCATCAGTTGTGCTCCGTTGCCTTATGGTGGCTGGTGAAACACTGACTCGAGACCAGCAAGCGGGGTTGCCGCCTGGTGAAGGTTGCGTTGACCAAATCGTCAAGCTCCATCAGGTGCTAGGACAACGCCAAACGTACAAATGACTCAGGCGAATACACTCGAAGTTTCGGAGCGTTTTACGTACCTTGGAGGTTGTATTAGTTCTGATTGTAATGTGACAGAGGTCAATACACGAATATGCAAGGATCGTGTCACGTTTCTTAATTTGAGACATTTATGGCGCACGACTGGATCGTAATTCATTAAACCATCAGTGAGGGTAGAAGTAGGTAGCAAATGAACGGTCCGTTGGTAACCACGATGCACCTGTACGACGACCAAACCCTTTTCCAGCCCGCAAAAAGTGGTCAAGAATAAACATACAAGGGTCAACACTAACGCTCATTTAAATGGTGGTGTTGATGAAACTACATACATCGTTAGGACTCACAGGAAGACTGAGCATTTTAGTCTTGTCTTATAAGCGAATTCTGCCACAAAGGTTCGCACTGTACTTAAGAGCGCTAGGATAGCTGGACGCCGAGAGTCCCGTGAACGTCTTTTATCATCATATTCAGAGGAGAAGACACTGTACAAATCGGCGACAACCTTGCCTGTTTTGACCTCAAGTCCCCGGATCTGATAAACAGCAACCTACTGCATGGTTTGCTATGACACAACGTGCTGAGCTATCCAAATAAAACTGCATTTGCACCATTGTTCCTCTCTGTTTCTGTAGCAGAATGAGTACAGTGTAAATCTGCATGTCATCGACCCCGATCATAGTGACATGGCCATGGGTGCGCTAAAGGTACGGGACATTTTACTATGTTCATTGCATGGAACAGCGGTTAATGAGTGAAAATCAGTCAGACCAAAGACGGTGATAGGGACAGCGAAGCGGGTTAATATGCAGTCGTATCGAAAACTTCGGTTGTGGAAATGTCTTCACCTCGAACCGGCTGATTGTGTTGTTAGTTTGAAGACGCACGTACCATTCTGAGAAAGTCCAGGATCCGCTATGGAGTGAAAATAGTGCACATCATGTGTACACTCTGTGCTTGATGCATGAAGATGGTTCAGCAGCCATGGCACAACGGAATGCCATAGCAATAATGGTTCGAAAAATTTGCCACTTTTCTGTCAATTAAAAAAGTATCCGTTTGGGCGATAGGAAAGTCGTCCAAAACAACTTAAGCCGTTTGTTCAAGTTATTACTACAGATCAATCTACTGGACGGCTTGTGCTTCGAAAGTTGAATCAGTGGTGCTGGTGAATTCATTTCGGCTGAAATTGTCATTCTAAATCAACACATATTATGTTGATCCAGCACTGACGGATCTGATACCGAACAAGGATTCCCATGACTTAGATATGCGTAAGAGTTCCACACGTATCGGTTGCATCTGACAATATTGTTAGTATCCCTTCTGAGCCCACGAATTATTGCGCTAAAAAATCAGCCCACAGAAGGCAGGTATATATCTCGAATTGTTTCCACCAGGTGAAATAGACCACATCAGTTCTTTGTTGTTTGCTCCATCATTTTTTGAAACTGAGTTGAACAAGATTAAGCTAGGTTACAAGAGTAGTTCTTGAAGTACGCAGGAAAATGCAAAAAAAACCGACCTTTCTATCCGCGGTACGTCAGTTGCCACCAAAATAACTTAACTTAGGAAGTGGTTAGCATCAACTGTAAACTTAGAGGTTACGCTCTTTCAAGCGCTGTTTATCACAATACTCAAGCATTCTTGGTTTTGGAAATAATAGGACTGCGAACGGAGTAGTACATTTTCCGGACTTGTAAAACTAAGTACAACTAAGAAGAACATGCGACCAATCTGAATGAAAAATATTCTCATCACAGATGCGCACGGAGGCAACCCAAGAGCTGTTACGAAAAAGGAGCATGTAAAACTGTGAAAGATTAGAAGTTATCACACTCAATTAACGCACCACAGCCTCGAAAGTAGCCTTCACACTAGGAGTATCCTGACAGGGAAACAAGCTTCGAGCGTGGATCGCCTGACATTGACTGAACATAAATGGAAGACGCTTATCTGCGGTCAATTCCGGTTCTAGCCATTGCAAAGCAGTTGACTCTGGCGAAGTTTGATAATGAATTTCAACGTCAAACCTGATTCGAACAACCAAAATTGAATGAATGATAAGCTATAACAGTTTATGGAAGGCATATACAATGTGAAGTGTTTTATTCGTACACCACCGGATAGTTTAATCCAGGAGTGTGTGGTTATGGAATACCAAAATACAGATTTGCTGAAACACTCATTTGCAAATTACATTGGCACTGATCAGATACTCAACTGACGCTCTCATTCATAACATTCTTTAGCTTAATGCACCGCGTACAATTCGGAGGCCTATCGTATGGGTCAGAAAAAGGACGAAGCTGGTAGTGGGCTGTCGAAGAGTTCTCAGAGGACTGACTGACAGAAGGCGAATTGTAACCCCAACGGTATCGATGAAAGGAAGAAAGCAGATGAGAACCAAGAAGCTGCATGTCGTTAGACAGGACTAGTCTTTAAAAACTGGATATTCGCATGTGCTCTCAAACTTCAATGGATATTATTGACTATTACAAAACAGTAAACGAAGGCTGCAAGGCAGTTTCACAATTCCCGTAATAAACTTCACCTTCCATAAGATGCGAGGGTTGAGCTTGGACACCAAACCATAGGCCACTCGTATTTTCGATCAGTAGTATACACCGTTACGTCGGTATTGATAAATAGCGCAGATAGGTGCATACTTCGGTTGATGAAACCCTCCCCATGTCATGGTGATGCATCGGTTTATACCACTCTGTTCTACCTTTCATGGTTCTGTAAGGTCATAGGGATTGGAAGAGGGCAATCAGCTGAGGATGGGTTAAAAATCGCACATTCCGATCGTTTAACAGCTGACCGCTACCACCGGTGCATTGTTCAACACAATGCAGAAGGCTCCGAAAACCAAAAACCCGATGTTATTCAGGAGGGGCCAACTACGCAAAGTGACACTAAGTGTTAGTCTACCGTGGCTTTCCGACGTCGAGACAAGTCAGATGCCTGGGTTACCAACTGCGGGGCGGGTTTAATAAAACATTAATTTCCATTACCTTGTGGGTTGGACTGTTGATTCGATGGCTAGGGACAGCGTTTTGGTTTAAAACCTTTGATATTTCCAACACCTTGAGAACGAGAGGTTTCACATGATTTCTGCCTGGGTAACGGAATGTCCGCGCCTACTCGCGCAGTACGGATTCAACAAGTAATCATTCGCATCGATCATTGCTACTCCTCTTATCACGACGGCCCCCTCTATTTCATACTGTGGTAACCTGGCCTAAAAATTACCAACTAAGTATATGGTTATAAGTTCAAGGAATCTTTTCGATATAGAAACGTCCAACGTCCAAACTATGCGTCAGATAGATCAACGGACATTCGGTATTCACACACATTTCGCTAAACGTCGACTAGTGCTGAATACCTGGAACGCGCACAGAAGACTGCATGTCGTAAGGCATCCTAATACAACCTGAACCAATTCTTTCTTGTGCGTTGATCTCCGGGGTTCTGGTGATGCAACAGTAGCGCAGCATCGTCCAAATGGTGTAAGAAGTGAGGGCCAAAAACGCCATGCCCTACCGGTCCCGTTGAACGACCGCCAGACTAACAAGAGGAGTTTATGAGAATCGACATCCAGTGACCGCGGACCTATGAATTATTCGCTATATCTGCACCTGTCCCAACCGACTACAACAGCGATACGGCCAATATTTTTTCTACATTCCCCGGGATGGCGAGGTATGCGGATATCATTTAAGGGTTGGTTATGTGAACACCAAGGTTCAACTTGTAACGCCCTTCGGTGTCTAACTACCATCCCACCAGAAGGAAGCATCAAGGCCGGGATACTGCCGAGTTGCCTAAGCTTAGACAAGGAAGTTGAGTCAGAGGTTAGGTTCGAAGCACGGAATATTCGAACAGTACATTCGCGCTCCAACCACTGAGCCATTCGCCTCGCGGTTGAGTCAGAGGTTAGGTTCGAAGCACGGAATATTCGAACAGTACATTCGCGCTCCAACCACTGAGCCATCTCGCCTCGAGGTTGAAAGAATTAATGAACGTGAATACCGAGTTGATGACAGAATAGGTGTAGATGTTATCAACAACGATGACGACCACTGTCCCATACAACTATCTGCCGTTCATTATCTGTCTGCCATAGTCAGTTGACGTCCTCTACACCGCAACCAATCGAGCGCTCAGATTAAGTATGTAAAGATCAGCTATCGTTGATAGTCGTGTGTTCAACGCTGTCGCCAAATGTGAAATAAATGAACAGACTCCATACCAGTGCTCACTTCGTGGTGCGTTTCCCAGCGTATGCCGCGCATTATACCCATCGACTCAAATTTGAATGCTTAAAAGACACATGAATTGGATCGGATTGCCAAACAGAAAACGGTCAGGAATAACGACCGCAACGGAGCCAGCATTCGAAAGGGTGCATCCGAAAGCAAAATAGGGAACCAACTTAGGTTGGCCACAGTAGGTCGAAGAGAATACGTTGGCGAAATGGTAGCAGAAAAAGACGGATCCAAAGTTCGTATGATATCTGATCGTTTAATTCGATCGACAGAACGTTCTGAAGAACAATGCGGCCGATCTGATGATAAACGCCACAAGTAATTGACAACTGCCAAGCCCCAACGGAAGACGAAGCTGGCAACCAAAGTTTGTGTCCCAGAAGAAAACATTGGGTACTGATTGGCCTTCTGCCCTGTTCAGGGCACAAGAGAAACCAATGATCGCCTGCTTACATCTTAAGACAGCATTCGATACAATCGTGCTATTTTTTGGTGATATATTTGTTGTAAGTGTACTTTGCAAGCCCCATAGGTCGGCACTCGTGCTGATCTACGGTTAATATTCTTGTGGATTCATACTCAACAGTCGTCATTGTGCAAATTCGTGATCGAAACTGTTATCTACCAAACCTTTGCGACGTCCACTTCTTCTGACACGGAACCTTGTCTAGAGAAAGACTAGGTACCTAAAGTATGTAGGCGATATCGTGCTACTTGGATCATATTCCGCTGGGATATAAAATACACAAAATGTAACGATTAATCCAGCTAATTTCGTTACAGGTTTCAGAAGGCATTTAACATGTTCAAAGTGCCTTGTGCTACTCTAGGGCTGGAGGGATACAACAGTCTACCTGAACATGGCGCCAGATGTTTCTGATAATCTCACGTATCTTTGAATGGCAGTATCACTGACGAAATGGATGATGAGATATGTCCAGGGGATACGGAGTGCGTAGTGCTGAAGAGCACAAGTGGTTTTCGACAACAAACAGGAAGTTCACTGGTCATACTTGATTGTCCGTATGTGCTACGTTCGCTGAAAACTACGATGACTGGGAGACACGGGGTGGATGAGTGACGTCCTGAGGACAAGGCATGAAAAGCTCAACAGCGAGTATTAGTCATTTTGGCCTAAGCCATGTACGAAGTTGGAGTGTCATCATCTGCTAACCGCTCTGACCGAAACGTAGAAGCCCAATAATCAATAACGCTTCTGCATCCACTCGCTAATCATCACTACCTGTTAGCTGCCCCATATTTTTCATAGCAGCTTGCAAATCCCAGTCTCCTTCCTCAGCTTTCACTATTAGCGTCAGAGTTTTGTGATGGAAAGACCCAAGGTAAAATTCCAAGTGATTCATGGCATAAAAACTGAGTTGAACTATAAGTAACAAGGATGACTACGCAGTGCACAGGGAGATGTAATTAAGGAAAAATCATACCAAATACATCAATATTGATAAGTAAAGTGGCTATTGTTTTAAGTGAGTTCAACCCCACAAGAAGCTGGTTAAGTAAACGCGTACATCGGCAGACAATTTGAGTTAGTTAGTTAATTATAAGCAAGTATAGCAGGGGTGGAAAAACAGGACGACCCCTAATAAATCACCTACTCGTTGTCTTTAGTGGGGACTTCAATTTCAAGTTGTGAGCCAAGTTCCTTAGTAGAATGAGGTAGTATTTTCCATTCGGTCGCTTGGCCGGATATTTTGACCGCTTCGATCTGCAAATCATTGGCATCCAAGATCTACAACACACGAAGTAGGTGATTCAACCAATGAAGTGTAGCAAACACTGACAATTTAAGGACGACTGACCAGTCGAAATGAAACAAGAATCAAGAAAGCTTACAAAAAAGCGGAAAAGCTTCGTAACTGATCACTTAGCTAGAGCCTTAAAAGCCGATTTCCGACCGGACGCACGTATTGGATATTGTCTGTGTTCACTTTCGTTACGTATCAGTAATCGGAATATTGTTAGGACCATATAAGTTCGAGGTCATGACTATGAGTGTGAGGCCATATCCGTGACGTTTATTCCAGTTAATTTTCTTCAACCTCAGTAAGAAATGATAATTCAAGAAAACTAGGGGCAGCACACGAAAAAGGAAACATCTAAAGAGTGTATTTATATTGCAGGAGTGAGGACTCCGGCATCAGATGAAATATCACAACCAGTATGACATTTACCAGTAGTGGATTTTCGTCTGCACATATCTTTTTAATACGCAAGTTGGCAAGTCCAGAAATAACAGACTCAGTGAAGTGCACGGTCCAGTTAAACTTCCAGTGCCGAGTCTGATAATGTGATGTGTTCGCCGAGGACGAGGGATCGCGAACATGTACCATCGGGGGAAGAGTTCTGGTCGAATGATAAAACCGGCAGATCCGATGAAGAGCGATAAAACGCTACAAAAATAATCGGCAGTGTTATTGGTGCAAAATACTCAGGTATTACATTAGAAAACAGTGAGTTGCAGTGGCTTTCGGGTCAATACATACGCATACATATGAACGACCTGAACCCGGTGTAAACCCGAGTGAATGAGATCAGAGGAGACGGTAGCTCTAGAGCCACCAGTACGCCCAAATGTGGTCCGTAAGTGACAATTCATACGGGAATAACTTAGAAGTTGTGTTTCACAGTGCGTGTAAAGGATCACCTTGTGGTTTGCACCGGGAGATCCATCCTAGGCACACCCAAGGCTAATCAGTGGTGGCCATTTTCAGCCAGATCTATAAAAAATGTTCACAGAAAGTCATCTCCATCATCGCTGTACGCTTCGGAATGTCCCAGGCGTTATTGTGGGTATTTTGCAGATGGGCATACGAAATACACGTAAACAGAATGCAATGGGATACATTGAACTATAAATCAAAATAGTAAAACACAATACGTTGTAGGCTTGAGACAGCAGCGAATAACAGCGTTAAGCCGCGATCAAACCAGAGCTACTCTGTGGGGAATCACTTACCACTCCCTAAGATTAAGCCGGTTTTACATGATTAATCAGGTGATATCTATATGATATCTATACGAAGGATTGTCTGGCGCCCCCACCACACAAGACACCATAGGTACACCAAAATGACTAGCTAGTGCTACTCACTATCTAACTTGGTCTATACAACGATGGTAAAAGTCACTCCTGGCGCCGTTGTAGGCTTACCGCTTTACACTATTTAGAGTAGGGCTTTCGCCCATACAGATAGAAACACACTAACAGTTGAACATAAGAGTGTCCGCTATGGAGAGATGGGAAGCTGCACTACTAAGCAGAATCTATAATGCATCGATTGGCTTTGTGAGTAGCCATGATTTTACTTGATTCCATTCACGTTGTGGTGATCATTGTGAGTCATCCTTAGCACCATCGTGGGCTCGCCGCTCCGGGTTCTCTTGTGACGAGGCGTTTTAATAGGTTTCGGTCTGCATGGCGAAAGTGATGGAAGCTCACTCCCTTCACTGTCATAGGTCTGACTCCCTGGCAATCTCAATCCTCATTCTTCCTTCCGGTAGCGCAGAAGCTAGGCCACGAAACGATGTTTTTTTCCGAATCTCAGGAAGCTACGGTAGATCCGACGAACTCGTTTCATCCGCCGAGGTTTCGCCGGTGTCCGCTGGTGGCTGATTTATGCTGGCAACACAAACACAGCAGATCCTACTCGGTTTCCAGGCCCAACAACTCCGATGAAACCCCTGCGTCTTTCGGGTCTCAGTTCTCCGGCATGAAGTGAACGGTCGCCGAATTAACAAATTCCATTTCTTTTTTCCTCCATTCAGTCCGTTTCGCGCTTCAGCTTCCCACTTCAAAAAATCATGTTACCAGCAAATTCGAGCTGCAAGGGAACAGTCTGTGATCGGCACACATCTGAAGTAACCGGTCTCCGTTGTCCGTGCGTCTCATGTCCAAACCAAGACGACCACCCAATCGGACTTCAGCAGCGCTTAGTCTACCTACCTTGGCGTTCATATCACCAGCAACCATAACGATATCTGAGCCTTTAGCCTGCTGTAGAAGAGCACCTAGAGCGTCATAGAAACTGTTATTGGCAGATTCAGAGCTACAATCAGTTGGAGCGTATGCAGACACAATAAACAGGGTGTGGTGAACCTTACTTTCTCTGGATTCTCTCACAGATGTTGCCAAACGAACCGCACGGAGGTATCCAATCAAGCAGAGACGCTTCCGCTCGTTCACTCAGTACAATACCCACCCCAGCATATCCAGCTGCAGCCGCCTGTGCAGCATCACAGGTGCGCAGCCGTAACCTGGAAGAAAGCATTGGGGCAGTCAGTTCGATCACAGTACTTGCGTCCTGCGTCCTTGTTTCTGACAGATAACATACATCAATGTAGAAGGGATCCAGCATATGTGCAAGAGCCACCCGTTGACCTGCTTGCTCCAGTGTGCGAACGTTGAAGGTGGCTAGGTAGACAGGCTTTCGGGGTTTGAAAACAGACTTAGAAATGTTTAAGGTTGTGACTGAACGCGGACGTACAGAAGGGGTGTTATGGAGGGCGAGCAAAACGGTTAGTCCTAGAGCTGGGAACTGCGGAGGAAGTATTCAAATATGGAAGGGGAGGGTGGAAGACGGAGAACGTGAAAGTGTAAGAAGGGAGGCGTCAGAAGTAGCAAGTTTTACTTACTCACCCTGCTGTATGCAGCAAGTAAGGCGACCCGGCTGATGGCACCACGCGACGGCCGATGCGGCATGAGAGTATTGTTATCTGTAAATGTCATGGTTGTACGAGAGCTGGGATACTGTCAGGGCACCACACCTAGACAGGAGGACGATTAGGGTCCTCAACCAAAGCCTTTGGCTCAGAAGTTCAACCGCAAGGCAGCGGTTTTGGGCTGGAAATGCAAGTACACAACCATTTTTGCGGAACACGTCACCACACATGACCCAACCGCCAGGAGACTGTGTTCATCAGACTTCTACCCATGGACCAACCTGGTATGAGACTGTGAGTGTCGCGCGGACTTCCCCAGTGTAGTTCAATGGATCGCCTAGGTACACAAACCGCCACACCACGGCAAGGTCTAGTCTTCTGGTCACCTAGTGTCCATGGACAGCGTGTCAGCATTGAACCCAAATCGATCATATTGCTGTCGGTTACTGACGGTGACAAAATGACTGCCAGTCGTTTGGGAACATTTGTATAAATTTTCAATAAAGATTCGTCCGGATTAGATTTCCTTCGCCCTTCAGAGCCGCGTAAATGGTGGACAGCTCGGCTGGTAACTGACGGGTTAGATGTTCCCAAAGCTAAACCATTCTCTTCCAACTGCTTCAGTGGTGAATATAAATTCCTACTGGAATGAGATCGCCATTTTTTCACGAGGCCAGCAGTTTTGTCTGTGATATGGTGCTATCAGATCTCCGGAAAACTTGGATATCAGACAGAACAGTGGGACTGCTACAATCTCGGAGAAATGCTCACACCGGTCCCGATCATAATTTAGCCCGACTCACCGGACTTGAAGTGAAACTAAGCATCAACTGTGAAGGCTAAGGATATGCAAGAGACCCAAAAAGACTAGAATGTCCTGATAATATTTCAGTTGATCCGTACGATCAGTTTCAGGAAACGACCTGTGAGCGAAATCGTCAAAGGGCAAATTGGTGCAACCACTTTGAGTAAAGAGGGACACCTCATTCAGTTTGAACAAAAATATCCGTAGCCATTCATTTAGATCTTAAAATTAAAGTATACCTCTCGACAGCGAACCTGCAAGCTCGGAGGTTTCTGCATGCGCATTTTCCGTTAAGCAACACTAAGCACCTTGTCTGGATGACCACCTCGTGCATTGTTCAAAGGTAAGAATGAAACCCTCAGTCACCGGGTGCGTGATCCTTTTGCCGACATCTAGGAGAAGGATATCGTTTCAGACGACTAGTGAGACTCGGTTATTTTGCCCATTTCCAAAACCTGGACCCTGGTGAGTATGGTAACTGCAGGAGAATTAGCTTGTCCCGTCTTAATGATGCCTTTGGTGTCAGTTGTCCTTCGTCGCCTCATGAAACACTGGCTGATGAGGAGCAAGCGGGATTCCACAATATGAGTATACCTAAATTTGACTCACCCGACCGGTTAGTTATGCTTGCATTGCTTGCTCAGCAAAAATGCGCAATGGAGTATATGACTATACCTTCTTCGTAGTCTCAGACTTGCGGGCGCATAAGAGTAGAAGAAGAGCCCACAGAAGCTACTGTACACGAAGTAACTTCCAACAAGGATGCTCAGTATTTCCATTCCTATTCAGTTTCGCAATTGACGAGATGGTGAGAACGCTAGGAGATCATCGAAGTCCTGGTGTTCAAATAGCTGCTGAGAAAAACATGGAGTGTGCATGTTGTTTATGCAATAACACCTAGGACACATAGCTATTATGCTACTGGAAAGAAGCACGAGAGCCGAGATACCGTCTAGTTACCCAAGCCTAGATAGAAGCCGAGATACCGAGGTTGTGTTTCAACCACGAACTTTCGTCACTAAAATCACACCATAACCACTGAGATATCGCCACCTACTGTGGTTCAAAATTAACACCGGTATCTTCAATGATGCTATCAGGGCTTGAGCAATCTGCTATTATCTCAGGCCCTGTGCTTATTTCGGGTGGCATGGTAATCACGCATCGAAAGGGTGTAACAGGCAAACGACTATTATCATTATGGAGAAGTCGGGGACAAGGACGCTAGTTGGTATTGCGAATTTTTGTGCACAAACTCGGTCTCATTGCGAGGTAGGCATTGGATGAGGTGGAGTTTCGGAAAGAAACGTCCACAATGCTTCTCGGTTGTTGAAGTCAAAGTCTTTCGTGAAGTCTACGAGGACGGCATTTGGGCTTCCTTGCTGTCAAGCAGCAAATATCGATCAGCACGGAATTCACATTGCTCATCAGAGATGTGGTTCGATCACATTAGCTATTACTTGGTTGAGTAATACTCGTGCTAGGAGCTTGCTCACGCAGACGTGCAGGCAGATAGATCTGCGGTTGCCAGGTTTCCTTTTCCTTAGTGAAATGGCGTGATAAATGCATTCTTGAATTCTGATTGAACTCTCTGTCCTAGCCAGATTGTTATAGTTGGGGTTGAAGTGCATTCTCCAGCGTCGTACAAGTTCTACCGCGAGTATATTTTCTCTAGCTATTCCATCATCGCGTGTGAGCCTGGTGTTAACCTCTCGAGGTTGAAGGAAAGTCCATGGACAGTATTGCTTCTTTGAAGAAGTCTATCCAATGTAGTCCAGCCGACACATGTCGGTTGGTTCAGCAGTTTGCTGAAGTGCTTACGTTATATAAGTAAATTTCCATGACCTCGGACTGGGAACTGCTGCAGTTCGAAAATTATGGAATTGGTATCGAGGTATTGTGGTGGTAACTCAAGAATATGGCGTCGGTTTCCCCTACTTGTGTACAGGTTTAGACTAGCGAGACCTGTCCATTGTCACTTGTAGGACGAGGCAGGTAACGCGGACTTTTCACGGAGGTTAAGTAGCGACCATAGTTAAGTTGGCGCGAACTTGGGGAGTATCTTTTCCAAACATCGTGCTTACGTTCAAGAACATCTCATGGAGCCGAGATATTAGGCCTGCTAGCAGGAAAACGGGGCTCAGATTGTAGTTTTCTTTCTCTTCCATAAGGCTATCAAGAGTCAATAGAATTATTTAGCCCGCGACAGTAGAAGGCGGATATGATATGAACATATCCGGAGATATGGCAGGGCATAGCTCAGACTGTAGTTTTCTTTCTCTTCCATAAGGCTATCAAGGAGTCAATAGAGCTGTCCAGATTACAGTCAATTCACAAGAATGTGCTGGAGGTGGAGCCGTAATGCTCGAAGTTAAACTCCTTGCAGCAGCTGGAGTACAAAGGTAAAGCAAAATGCACCGAGGTTATTTCGACTGAGGGTGCAAACCATGTGGAATCACTTATCATGGAGACATTTTATTGATTATAAGAACAGAATGTAAAAAACATGTCGCGGAAACCAGAGAGTAACTCGCAAACGTTTCAAAGAAGGATCTGCAGGGAAAGCACCGTGAAGTCTGTCCGAACAGAATCCAGCTTTTTTAGCTGCTGGCAGTTGCGGCGAGGTTCCTGAGTTTTTTACAGTAAAATTATCCCAGGTACTTATCCATAAAGTTTGGCAGGGGAGAGTGTGATGAAAGTAGGTTTTGGAACCCCAGAATTAGAGAACCTCATGCATCTTGAAAGCGAATGACGGACGACAAAAGGCACAACACGTCAATATCAAGTGCCCATGGATAACACTCCATGTGCAAGGATGCTTCATGATGTCACGTGGTACGCCAAAGGCTTGAAAACCAAACACAGAGCGCAAACGAAAGCGGTCGACCTTGAACCGTTTTCGTTGGACTTTCTTCCAAATTATACATTAAAAGCCAAGTCAGTGCACACTGTCCTAGTTCGACTAAATGATCTAGCGATTCACCTAGTGTTCACAACATGTTCTTCAATAAAAACACGAAATGAGGAAGGAATTCAGTTTTTTCCTTTCTGTACACCAGCGCAAAGCGGTTTGGCCTCAGATTCTATTCCAGTGCAACGTTCCTTCGATGCAATAATTCACAGATTCACGGACTAATACGCACATCCGAGGCCTGCACTCAGCACTTCTTGTTTGAGTTACTTCTTGTCATTCAGTGGCTTGCGCACATCGCAAGGCACAGGCGGAAAGACATGTAGTACTGTTATCTAAATTCTCAGCTCGGGACAGTAAGTTTGTCAGCGCGAGTGCTCACATAAAAAAGGGGACCAACTGCATTTTGAACAACGCACAAATTATTCGTAGTGGAAAAATTGTTGAATATTAAAGGTGTGTGTGTTTGAGAATTTCTTTACCGTTTCCCCGCTACGCGTTAGCTGGGGCAACGTTGAAATTCCTGATGGCCAAACTTGTCCAAACAGGGCGAATGTGACTATTAGGTCTCGTCAGAGGCGACGATACTCCGGGGAAAAGAGTTCAAGCATATGGAGATACTCTCATAATCAACGGATTTAAGACCAGCAACCATTTTTGTACCGGATCGTTGGACATGCTCAATGAGGGTTTCGTCCTTCTTGCGTCCAGAATAGACAAATTGTTTGGCATATTGAAGAAGCGGTTTGACGTAGCCCAATAGAATATATAGAAGTTCATGCAACCATTATGCAAGGAATACCCCGAGTCACCCGTAAAACGACGAGTGCCCCTCGTGCCCATTTTTCATGGTGGATAGGGGAAGGGACAAGTTGGAAGAGAGTCAGATACCTAAATCTTCTATTGTCTTCGCGAACTCTTCTGATAACTTCCCACCATGCATGAAAAATGTGTTAGCCGGGTCCCCTCCGATTGACATATGGAAGGGCTAATCATCATTAGAAGAACGCACCAGCCCAGCGACCACTGCTTTGTACCGTTTACATTCATTTGCCAAAAGCTGGTGTTGGAACTCCAGGATTTCATGTCGTCCGCAGGAAGAAGACGTCGGCTTGAAAGATCATTTAGAATATCGATGGTGTGGATTAGAAACAGAAGTTGTCCCGAAACGGATGCGTAAGGAGCTCTAAAAGAGACTGCTAGCAGATTATTGCTGCTTTATTTCGCACCCTATTCAAACGTAGAATTTCTGCTTTAATCGTGTACGACTCTAGCTTTTGGAGCGGCCAGATATGTACAACTCAGTCGAATACATTGAAAAGTTGAAAAATATGGCATCTGAAATGAATGAAATGAGTGAAGCTGTCCATAAATACGGGCACGTTTTTCTCCAAGAAGTGGTTTGTAACAATTACCTGTTGCAGTGGAGGTGTCAAATTCGTGGCACTGAGTTAGTTTAAGATCCCTCACTTCCGAATGCATCCCATCTTCTTGCAAGGTATCCTAGTGACGGTAGAAAGCCTGTGGCTTCTCAGTGAAAGGAGTTCACCAATTTTGTAGATTTGCCTGACAACTGCTTTTTTCCAAGTAGGGGAGTGTGCGCCTACATTGAGCAGCCGACGATACACCAGATAGAAGTGCATTGTCAGAATGAGCGACGCTTCCTTGAGGATCCCCGGATGGACCTTCTTTCGCCCCAACGCGCTGAATCAGTTTGCCTTGTGCTACAGTCAGCTAATGTCCTCCATCATAAAGTGCAAGTTCGTGGTTCGTAGTTACGTCCTAACAAGATAAGGTTTGACGTGGTCACTAAAGCAGACCTAAGCCTCCAAAATCACATGTTCCGGTCAGCCACGCACCGTCGATCACAAATGGGTCATCCTTACCCTGTTTTCGATCGCTCATTCCCTCTGATAGCATAAAAACACAGGTGCGCGGCACGAAAGAATAAGCCTCTACCTAACTTGTTTGTTAGTTGATTCCACTCGATGCTTTCTTCCGCCACTAGGGGTGACAGAATGCCTCTGAACACACTTCGCTCAGGTACAAGTCGGGTATCTGGTGCTCACTACGGTAAGAGTTGCGTCCCGTTCTTTGCGCCGAGTTTTAGTCGACCAGAATGCAAAAGGCGAAAGGAATTACGGAGGTTAATTAAAGCAAATTCCATCTAAGGTGATTTTCGATTTGGGCGTAATGTGACTTTGAGACAAAAGTTCAGCTTTCCACATCCGAAATGCAGATTGTGCTGGAAACAAATGAGCGCACTGGTGCTGAGGAGTGTGAAGGATGTGCGGTCAAAGTTATTTTAGCGGGAAAGCGGTGCGACGACATAGAATCCAGTATTCTTGTTCGGAAGAGGAGGTTGATTTTTAGGCAGACTGCTATTAAAATGCAGTGAGATGAACGGTGTGTTGGTTTCGAAGCGTAGTTTAAATACATTGGAGCGTTGCGGATAGAAGGGACGGGTGAGTGTATTTTCGGGTGTGCAGTTAAGACACTAAGTGATAAATGGCAAGGGGCGTGGGAAGCTTTGTGAAGGCACCGGCTTAAACGTTAAGTGTTTCACTTGTGCACACATAAGCTCATAATCCTTAACTTGCGTGATGCGCGATGAAAATATCTCATTTAGGCGAAGTCGAGGTGACTGGGTCATAGGAAACCCGTTGAAATGCGCATGGCCCGAATATGTTTAGGGAAATAATAATTTATGACATCTAAATGGATCAAGTCCACGACGAATAAAATCTGCTTAAAGACTGTTGCGTAATTGATGAAAAACCGTTCGTTTGACCGATATGAGTGGAAGTTTTAAATGAGCACTCATTTGAGCAGGCATTGACAGAGGTTAGTTGTGTTTGGGTAAAGCAAAAGAGATGGTTGATTGGCCGCAGGTTGATGGCCGCCGCACCTTGGGGCGCAGCACGAAGGAATGCTTCCATTCCTGGGGGAGGCCAGACTTATGGCTGCTGCGATGGTCTTTTCCGGCCGCTATTGTCCACCGGGAAATTTATAACGAACTGCTCACAATAAATCAGACAGAGCACGAAACTTCCAATACCATGATGAATACGCTGGCTTTTGTTTCGCAGCCTGTCACGTGCAATAATTTCTTCGCTGAGGTGGATGTTCCCAGTAAACGTATTTGGTTGCCTTGGGTTTGGAATCACGGATGAACTGGGTGAGTATGGAGACGGCGTGTCCTGGAGGTGTGGTGGGGGCCCGGCGTAGTTGGCATGCGAAGAATAATGGTCATCCAGAGGAAGCAACTGAGCAGTCATAGCTGGAATGACAAGTGATGTGGAAAATTGTAAAATGAGTTACCGAGATTCGCTGGAAGTAGCAGTTAGCATGCGCTGATCTCCACACAACATGTACCTTTGTCTCCAAAGCTCTCGTGCACAGAACGACAACCGCGCTTTTGAATGCAGCATTCATCCTTACGCTCAAGTCAATTTAATTTTTCAAGTTGCGCTAGCATGACCTGGAAAGGTTCGAGCCCGTAATTTGTGTGCCCAGGCAGAAAGCATTTAACTAATTTACTGACTGTGTTCTCGTGGAGAAACTAGTTTGTGAAGGGTAGGTACGAGCTATTTACCTTCTTAGTGGCAAAGGTACCAGATGTATGGTCATGTATGCCTTTGTAGAAAGCAAGCGCTCGACTCAAATGATTAAAACCTTAAGCCTGTTCAAGGTGGGGTGTATCAAAAGAAAGCGTTCGTGGTGGACAAATCGGTGACACAAACTCAAGCGAACAGGATGGTGTCTAGCTTTCACGTTGTGTTGTGTTTTACTGTATTTAAATATATCAAGAAACATGTACGCATCATATGTCAGCTGTGTATCTTGGCCATAGACACCCTCAGATATCAACCGAAATATGCTACATGGCGCCTTGCTGGCTGGGCTGGCTTGCCACTGATTACCTCACTAACAAGCAGATTCCTCGACGGATTGTCAAACCGCAGCGCGTGGAGACAGGGTTCGTCTCTTACCTCACGACTCACTGTCTGCATGCCATTCGTTGGTGTGGATGGCCTGGAATGATTCCCGTTGGCAATGTGAAATTTCTAAGTGCACGTCAATAACTGCTTAAAATCAACGGCACCACTCTTGCCCTGCACTCAGGTAGGCGGTTGAGTGTCATTCGTCCTATCGTTGTGAGGGATATTATGATGTTCCGAAAATGGTCTGCTGAAATACTTCAATTTGGTTAGTCATTTCTATAATATTTTGAGGGAAATTATATATAATGAAAGCATGAGGTAGACCGACTCTGTAGATTACCAGAGATTACTGAGGGTTTTTCACCAGGATGATGCTTTCGCGGTACCGGGACAAAGACTTTTCCATCCTTTCAGTCAGATGAAGTAATACGGTATGCAAATTCATGCATAAGGGAGCGCTTGCACACAAATGGCGTCAACGAATCTTTTATAGGCTAAAGGAATTTCTGAAAATTTATCGTCCGGAGGGATATCAACAATACATATCCACTGAAAGACGATCACGTTATCCGACGATTCTTGGCTATTATAATTTAATCAAAGATGTTTGTTAGTTTTGATAAATCGCTCATCCCAACAAGTAACCCGCACCAGAGAAACACATCAGGCAAAGCCATTCTTACCACCAAGTGGGAACACGGAAAACAACGTAGGTTCCGTGGAAAGGATGACGATCTATATATCCCACCAACCAAAATAGCAGTCGATGAGGAACTGTTATAAAAGCTGATTGCTGCGGCGCCGCAATGGTATCATTTATTATACAACAACACCCAAGTTTTGGTAAACTTGACACCGAAAATAAAATTTAGATGGGATGTCTTGGTACGTGGGAACTTCCTTGTTGGCTACCTGCCCACTGTGTAATGTGGGTCCTGACTGGTACAATACCAGTCAATGGAAGAGGGCTTTTGATGCGGAGTTATCTATTAGAATACACCAAATGAACAGTTACAGACTGTTCGAAAGGGAGGACATACTCTCATAAGCACCCTTTTTAGGAAAACCAAATATACATCTTCGCAAGCGCGTTGACTGTGACTGTAATAAAAACGGGTGTTACAATGTAAATCTATAAATTCCGTAATAAATCCCACTTTCTAACAGATGCAGTGTGGAGTTACGAAAAAGCACATTTCTCCATGCCTCACCAACAGTATCCACCGTTACACACCTTTCCCCTTTGAAGGTCGTTCGCTTGCCACCGATTTTCATTTACATCCATTAGGTCTGCAGCAGAAGCTGGTGTGTTCGGCCGCCAACCGGGTGTATCATGCGGAGTCCCATTTACTCTTCGACTTCCGACCACCTTGAATTGTAAAGTAATTCCGCCGGCGGTTGGAAACAATAAATGGCCCTTGCCATCGACTGCCTAGCTTCCGCGCCCCCAAACCACTCCTTCCAGGATTCTGATGAGCCTTCCACTTGACCTTCACGCCTATGTGGAATGTTCGCGCCTTTCTGCTTGCCATTTTCTCTCTAGTCATTTAAGAGCGGTCAAGTTTTCTCGGGGCATTCCTCCTTTCTTCCTCTAGTTCCTCCTGAGACAAGCGTGTTGCCGGCCAAAACCCAATTTTGTGACCAAACGAAAGGCCCGAATGTCGACCATACATCAGCATAAACGGGGATTTGTCTGTGGTTGGCTGTGTGGAAGCATGATGAGGCTGCAAAAACATCGGCGGTTTCACTTCCCAGTCACTACCTTTGGACGCCTGCCTATCCCAGATAGTTCAGTTATTACGTTCAATTAGGCCATTTGTTTGTGGGTGGTATGGTGAAAATTTAGCTGTCTGATGCCCAGCTTTTACAAACAATTCCCAAACTCTTCGCTCTCAAAGCGAGGCCCCTGGGCGGTTAGGATCATTTTTGGCGCCCCATGGTTGGTTACGGTGTGATGCCTTACCACTATGTTGATCGTCGTCGCCCATTGATTTAACATGGCTACTGCCTTAACCCACCGTGACAGATATTCAGTAATTATCAGGATAATTAACCCCAACTGATTCTCACCGGTGCTCCCCTGGTCCATTCGAATTTTCGATTTCGTCATACCAGGCAACGGCAGTCGTGTTGAGATGCTAGACGAACCGGCTGTAGTATGCTGCTCGTCCAAGAAACAGTCGTAGGAACCGTTTTGAATTAGAAATAGCACGTTCCCTGATGTTCTTCTAGTTTCTTCCGGACATCAACTAACCTATCCATGTCTCACTTTATGCCCCAGAGTGGCACCGAACCCCGAGCGAGCCGTCTTGGCTTCATCTATCCGTAGACCAGCCAACCGGATGCGCTTTAATATGGACTTCAAGTGAGCTGAGTGCTCTGGTTTTGAATAGCTGAACACAACAATATCGTCTGCGTACAGGGCAACATTCTGAAGTCCCTTCGCTAAACGAAGCATCGAGAGCCAGAATGTGAATGGTTCCCCAGACAAACCAAACGACATTCGATATTGCGTGTCCCCAACCGTCAACGCCGTTTTAATCGGTTGTCCTACTTTATTGTCCATTCAAACGCCAGAAATTTACGCAAAACCGATTTCTCCCGTTCACTCTCTCGACGAACACAACAGGGGAATGGTGTGCAATTCTGGTTTGTTCAATTGTGACATCTTCAACATCTATTGAAGTCATTTATAAACCTCCTTCCGTAGATGGAGCGACAGCGGACAGGGGCCGTAATGCCGAAAACATTTGGACGACAGGAAGAAATCTGCGCCCCATAATGTATGCTTTGTGTCTGGGCTGATAAGGAGAGCGTGCTCCACGAACTTGTCACCAAGGGGCGTTGAGGGCATTGACAATCCGTCAATTTTCATTCAGTACCCACCCACAGCTCTTACGGCTAACGCGCACGGTTTGCATTCAGCTGAGTTCCCTCTTCACCTCACTGATACTATTGCACCTGTGTCAGTCGAGCACAGCTCCCTCTTCCCGCCTATCTTGATAACTGCCTGTATGTTAGCCTGTGTCACTGCGCTAATCACAGCCCATCAAGGAATATAGGAGTAAGCGAAAGTTTTATCATCTACATGTGATCGAGTACCGCGGCACTGATTCTTCATACGGTCAGGCATGCCACACTTATAGCATCCGCTCGAGCGTGCCTTCGCGATTCCGTCTTGAACGCTGCAAGCTTTTCGGCAAGTTGGTTTAATTTGTCCTTCATATTCTCCTCTGGTGAACCATCCCTATTCTTCTGAGACTGCAGCGTGACCATTGGAGCCATGCTCAACTCTCGGGCCAGATTTCCCAGTCACTTTACACTCAACTAGCCAGTTAATCTTGCCAGCCGTAATTGAGCACGAAGCACCAGCTGCAGCCGCAGGCTATTAACACACCCAGATTGAGTTCGCCGAAACTATAGGGTTTTCGAAGTTGCTGTTTTAATGGGAAGTTAGTCTAATCAATTTGCAGCTTCCCGTGACATGTTGCACGTAGCAGTTTGTTTAAGTGAGCGAAATGTCAAGGGCATCGACCATCGCCTATTTGCATGTTTTGCCGGTTTACGCGACATAAAACACGAAATCGCGCGCGATCACGCGACTTACGGCGTCATCCCCATTCTGATTGGTTCATACTTAGATGGCGGGAACATTCAAAAGTGGCAACATGGCAGATTTGCGGTTCGTGATTGAACCTCTCAAACGAAGCATAAAATTATGGTGCGGTTGTGTCTTTAAAAAAATTTACATCGCTAGCAGATTTTTAAACATAATAAACGCAAAAAGTGTGGGATTCCCGGCAGTTTTAGATAGCTTCGTTGTAAAGAGTTTGATCCTATATTTTGTTCCTAAAGTTAGCTATATCTCCAAAGGAAGATGTTATTTGGGATTACTGGCGGTAACAAAATTAATTAGTCAGCGCAGCCTAGATTCAGCAGCTGGCTCTGGTGTATTGGCTGTTTGCAATCAGCATAGTTCACATATTATGAAACAGCTATCCGTTTGAATTAAAGGAATAACCTACGTGTATGGTATACGTTCCTCTCAATGAATCTATTGAAGGCCATATATCCTTGGGATTGTGTTCGGTAGCTAAGGCACCCGATATATTCATTGACTGCCCTAGATGAGAGACACAGTGTGTTCATGAAAAGCCCTAACTTTGGTTTATAATGACAGAACCATCGGTGCGTCGTTTGGAGCTAACAGATCAACGATAGCGTCTGTGGTTGGGCTAGAGCTGCAGCTCTGGCACCACCGGTGGCAAGCGTAACACGCCACATCTATTTGCCACCTTTGGGCACCGATGCCCACCAGTGGTGCCACCGGCGGCGTGTTTACTGAGTGGTCACCTATTTTCAATTTCTGATCGTTCACCCTTTAGCATAAAGTATCGTTGTGGCATGAAGAAGGGTTTACCAATCATCTGAGCATAGAGAATAATGTAAGCAGTTGTTGACTTATTTAGTGAGCATTGTACGCTTAGCTTGGAATATCACTATTGCCATAACCCTCTAATGCGACTGTTGACGACACTCATCAGCTATGCCTAAAGCAACAGCAACTTGTCATCTTTGTGGGTTATGAACCTTGAAACTCAGTTGTGGCTGGAAATCACTCCTTCCGTTTTCGTTGGCGACTCTACATACTGTGTAACAACAGGCAAGGTATTAAGCGTACGGTGCGCCCCTGTCATAGGGTCTTCGGATTGAATAATACTTCTGTCGATTACGTAACTAGTAACACCGTGACATGAAACAACCATGAAGCCTAATAAGTGCGCCAGGCACAGTTAGGCCGCCGGGCTATTGTGCATAATGCTAAACGTATGCTGCCCTAAAAGGTTTCGGGACCACCCAGGCTGTAGACGAAATCGGAAAATTACGCCCCCTTTTCTCACCTACGCAAGCTGGTTTTCAACTCAAGGCCTGGATGCCCTGATTGCCGTGACGCTTGTCTTGCCGCGAAATATGAGACCAATTTTAGAAAAACATAATTTTATTATGACTAGTCGCAAGCAGATGACAGAATCATTAAAAATGAGTTCCACAGTTGTGCCTGGAAAGTAAATGAGAGAGGAATTAGTGCAAGGCAACGGAATGGAAACGACCAGAGCCCCGTTCGCCCAGCCTGCGGAAACGACGCATACTGGTTACCACTATAGTACCACGTTGAGGAGGGAATTTTACGGAAGAAAAAACCCACCGACCACCTACACCTGCGCGTGGCAGCATTGGTGCTAGGTTGAATCTGCCTGAATTACATCACCATACTTTGAATACAAAGCACGCAGACGGACGGAACTAAAAGAATATTCAAACTCCCATCACCACAGACACGGCCATGGGCCCAAATGGGCGCGGCGCATCTCGGATGCTCTGCAGATCATATACAGGATAGTTCAAGCGGCACAGTTTGTCGTGGAGGACCCGCGCGTCATCACCGGTCAAGTCTATTCAATAGTTTTCCCGGACATAGTCTCGGATTTCCATGGATGACTTAAAACATCGCGACAATCCAAACACAAACAATCAAACGTACGCAGGTCACTCTGTTCGCCCGAGGATACATTCTGTGGACATACAAGATATTATAACACATTTAAACATCTTACTTGACAACAATCCAGTTGACGATGTACTCGGCTCAGGAAAAGTGGGCCGCACCGCCGTTGAAACCGTGCTGGTGGCGTCCTACATGGCGCGGGCACCCGGACGGTAAACGGAGCAAGCAAGGAATGACCATTTGTAGCCCGGCATCAATTTATATACCATCCTAACTTTGGCCTTCACACACCAGCTGCCCGGTCCAGACCGCAAGTCACCTACTCTGAAATCACGCTTTAGTATATTTTGGCGTTCTTCAGTGTTCCTGAAGAATAAAATAACATCTTGACAGTATTTAATGCAAATAAGACCCTATAGCGTCAGTCGCAAGCGTTTGTTTGCTTTAGACACCTCAGAACCTGCCCACAACACATTTCCTTCACGGATCTCATGTTTCATTAAGTGCAATAAAGTCAGATAACAGCACAAACTTGCAGTGGCAGTGCGAGGAACATCTGTGGATGATCCCTTCTCCACGATATGCGTAACTAGCTTGTAGGTAATACAATGTTACCAGATATCTGTGGGCGTCTTTCCTATTACAACTATGACGTTCTATAGTTGGTGACCAACATTAAGCTGTCACAACGATGACGGTAGCCGTTGTCACTCAACTCAACTACCTATTGTAGCTGCTGGATCCGTGTCTAGGTGCGACGGCTCCCCACATATGTGTGTGCGCGATATCGCCCACCTTGACTACTTACTGAAACTGCCTATATGCGACGCTGTTTGGTAGGCCTCAGCTATGCGAAGTTTCCTGATTTACCTGCCAACGATGGCCCATCATACCCACAAATGTGTGCGCTCTCGCTTATGTATGTTACTTAGATCATTATGGAGGGCATGAAATCAGTGTCAAACACCCATTTTCACTGCCGTACCTGCCTGCTGCTTACAGTAAACACCAAGCCAGTATCTATGCGGGCCGATAAAAACCAGGTCCCAACTATGCGTGACATCTTAACGACCGACGGCTGCCCGTCATACTCGTAGCTTCAGTTGATATCGCCTACCTTGGCTGCTTATCGTAATTGCAAGATCTGTCTGTGTGCAACGCTGAGTATAATGATGACGGTCTTTCATACCCTTAACTACACGCGACGCCACTTATCTTCGCTACCAATAGTAAACAGCAATCCAATATATATGCTGACCGGTAAAAACAAGGACTCAACTATGGGTGATAGCCTAATCTGACAGCCTGTTATACTCACAACTGTACTCAAAGTCACCTAACTTAGCTATATATCGTCATACTCATACTTACTCGATGTCGTTTATGTTTGCTAGCTTAAGTAAACATCACAACTCTAGTGGACGTAACCTACGGTGGCTACCTATAGTAACTTCCAGGCCCGTACACATGCTCGTAGCTAGCCATAATGCCCCGGCAACACATAATAGACTAACCCAACGATCAACGGTGGTCATCACCTGTCGAACTGTAATCACCACCCAATTTGACAGCGCACTCCCAACTCCTACTCTTGACTGTACGCCCGACCACTCCCTCCATTACCCGAAACGTTTTGACGGACGTTTTGACTTCATAGTGTCCACCCACCATATCCTCGAACAAGCCCAACAGATTGCGCAATGGCGCAAAATGCTCGCTTTCGACAAAGGCATACATTACGGGTCGACCGATACTCATGCCATCCGTCACAAGGAATGTATAAAGCTTGTACCTTAACAACGAACGTCAGGTGCTCTAAATTTATTTACCCAAGACGGTTAGTACCGTGTGTAGCAGCAACGTTTACAACGTCCGGGAAACGTCTAAAGAGTGCTATCTGCTGCGTTTGAGAACAGCACAGGTGACTATATCTGCCACCCTCCGATTCCACCAGCAGCACGCGACCGCACTCTCGAAACTTGGCTATGATGGATGACATGCCATCTAAGAAACCGACTAAAAGGTAAAAAGCGACCTACTTAACAATGGGTTCGACATTCGACGCGATAGTTACGCACATCCTTGATAGTGAGTACCTTTCTAAAGTGGTCGGCGACGTACTGCCGAATCTCCGATGACGGAGCACCATATTTCAAAAGGGTAGAATACTCCTTCAATTCATCATTTGTCAGTCGCTGGTTGATGGGAAGCATGTCAAAAATAAACTTGCTGCGTGGATAGTTGTTTTCCAGGTAGTAGGAAGTAACCCTCAAGCAGACATGGTACGGGTGAACATGGAACCTTGCCGGACAATCAGTATGACGTATGCTACCGGCTAGACACAAGCAACCGTGAACTTACTAAGTGCGACGAATTCCACGGCTTCAGCTTCGTCTGCAGGGATGCCTGCTGCAACGTTAGAAGGCTTTTTCATACAAAAGTGGCAAATTACCGCTCTTTTTCGAGTTCAGGCGGACGAAAACAACGAAATGTTTGCCTGATACTCTTGCAAAGCGACTTGAAATGCATTGAATGAGAAAAAACCTTGACGAGCTAAATCACCCCGCACATTTACGTGCTCACCCATGGCGGACATTAAATTATGAATGTCGCGGGCCTTGAATATCGTGGGGATTGAGTAGGTTTAAACAACTTTCAACAAAACTGCGCCCGTTTGGGAAGATCTCATACGCCCGAAAAATTACAATCAAATGTTAAAACTTTATGTTAAAGTTTTCCTCCTACGAACCACGGTTTCCGAGAAATTTTGAGTGTGCGTCTAGCCGTCGGCATTCAACAACTGATTCAGGCTGGCGGAGAACATATTGGCGTCACGTCCAGGTGCCATTCTGACCGTCTTAAACTGCGTTATAGCCTCCTGGCGGTCGACTACAAGAGTTTCCTTCGTGGCGTTCCAGTCCAGCTTCCGAAGACCCTTTCTGGCCGAATCCAGGGCTGCCTTTGCCCAGCCTCTGAGGAGGGTCTTCAGCGCCGCCAACTTACCCCGGCTGGTCTCTAATACAGCAACCTCCGCAACTTCATCTAAGTCCTCCAGGAAGGTCCGAACATCCTCATCCCTAAAGGGTTGAGGCCACGGGATCTTCATTCTTATCCTGGTCACGGCAGCAAACGAAAGGAAGAAGGCCTCCGCTGCGGAGTTGATTATCAGAAAACACAAACTGAACAGTTGCAGAATATTGGACAGGGAAGCAAAACTCCTACATGGTTATAAAAGCTGAACATCCGCGTTCTTAAAAGTGTCTTCTTAAACTTTCCTGGATATTCGTTGACTATTACTCAAATGTAAACAGCACTACAAAGCTGCAGTGCCACAGCGCTACAAATTCACAAATTCTGTAATAAATCCCACTTTCTAATAGATGCAAACTGGAGTTACGAGAACATGCCTCATCAGTAGTACCCACCGCTACACCAAGTGTGACCTAGGTGAACAGGTTGGAAATAAGCGGTAAGCTGAAAAGTAGTTGGGACATCGGGCTAACGCAACCACATTGATTTTGATGGAGTTGGAAGACGATATGATTTGGCGGATTAAAACCCAAGTGAATTCGTTTGGATGGGGATCGCGAACCATGAAAATAGTGCGCCTACATCCCACCAACTCTGTTATGGAAGGTAAATACCAAGGGAAGTAGTTTTGGGGACCTGACACCAGGTGTGGCATGAAGTTTGGCATAGTATAGGAGAGGATTTATGAGACGGATGATGGATGGGAGATGTCTGCAAACTTGACAGCCTTCCTTGTCGTTGCAATCCAGGATTGTGTGGATGTGCTAGAGTGGGTGACTGTTAAAAACATAAAGAGATAGGAAATGTGCTGGTAGGGTGAGGGCTGACAAGAGCTACAAGAGCTGCGAGCCGCTGCCGGTACGGATTTGATGAACTTGAGGTGCAAATGTAGGGCGCTCGTGATGATCCACTGTGAACGAGAGCCGAAATTGGAGGGGATTGGTGCAAAGAAAAGAGCTAATTAAGGAGGCCTTGATACCGGCTACCTAAGTTTGAGGATGTGATAAGGTAGGAGAAGAACATTGAGGGACATTATGTCGGCAGATATTTGGTGGGAACGATTGCTGAGATCTAGTGCAACTTGTGTTCTGTGCCAGAGAGTTGCCACTTTTTTGCTCTAGCAGGGACCTTTGCCGGGTTGATGGGGACATTTGCGGCGGCCAAGGATTTCAAGCTGGGTGTTCATGGGTGGAAGCAATGGATCGCTCTCAGCTTTGGGTATATGTGAAGTTTAGCGCCTGTGAATAGGTGAGCGTGATTTCAGACGAAGGAGCGCTCCCAGAGCATAAAGAAGGTGAGGATATCTCGGTAGACGGTATAGACGGTAGAGGACTCGATAGGCTATGGCTTGGCGGTGTTTGGTGAGAATTTTTGGCTTTTCCGTAAGATTAGGGATGCCCAGAGACAACGTATAGATGGTTTCGACGAGAACAACTGAGTCGGTCACTAACAAATTTGCCGAAAAACTGTGACCATTTGTTGGTCAGTGGAAATGTTGATCCTGCTTCATGGCTGAAATCTTGTTCCAAATGCAGGATTCTGCTGCTTCACGCTTTCTAGAGCGGACTGCAGGCCAGTTACGATAAAAGTCAATTTTCAATGCACAGTGCTGGTGTGACAAATAGGCCACAATACTTTCTATGAGTCACTTACCTTATTTCTATCGAAGCTGTTTGCGGAACCCATTTTAGGGGGATTTTGTGAATTTGTTTTGACGGTGAATACAGCTGTTTGCCTGTGCTCATCTGCAAGTTAGTCTTGTTCGTTACTTCGTCCGCTTCACTCTAAGGAGACCATAATATAGATAGCTTGCGATGACACTGTACAGGGTAGGTGGGATCACCACGGCTTCTGTAAGGTACAGTGCACTGTTCTCCTTTGGTTATCAGGCTCCGATCTATTTGGTTGGGATTCAGTATAGCACCAAGATAGCACCTAAACATGGAGTAATAATTCAGGGCGATTAACCGACAAGCAGACAATCAATCGCATCATTGCCAAGGCAATGCGATTAAAAGGAATGATAAAATAGATGGTCGACACGTCTGATTTACTGAACGGCACCTCACTGCCTAACCCAATTGAATCCATTTTCTTGAATATTCTGGCGTTAATCTATGGTGATAATGCATTTTTTCAAATACTTTTAGAATGGAGGACAACATTTATTGCCTTAAAATCGGTTTGCTTTGCAAATGTAACTTCCAGAAGATATGTGTGTAATCTTTTGAGAGCCCAGCAAGCTGCCACTGCCTCTTGAGGAGCCTGGACAAAGCCATATTTAGTTCTGGAAAGTTCGCGGCTGAAATAAGCTGCATAGAGGAGAGTAAACTGGTTAAATAATTTTCTCCATATTAAAGATCATGCTCATGAAGGATGCACTCGACCTTTTTTAGGATAGGTTCTTCAAATACCTCTGATCTTACAGCTGACGTTCTAATAAAACCCGTGGCTGTGCCTAACTGTAGACAGAAGTTTTCAGGTCATTTTGTGAATTGGTAGTGAATATCAGTTCAAATAAAACATGTTGGGGGTCACGACACTGGATCTAAGTAATAAACAGCGAATACTGATGACAGAAATGGGAAAGGTTATCACTTTACTTTTACCATCGGAAATTCAGACGATGCACAGGCCAATAATTCCACGAAACGACCTGTAACGCCACAGGTAAAAGCGCTTTCCGATTCGGAAGCTGTGGTAACGAGTCATCAGGAAGCCCCTCTGAAATTGATGTCCACTATAAGGTAGGCACGACAGACTGGAAAGTTCCTCCACAGGTGAATTTCAGGGTGCGAAATAACCCCTAAAGATAACGAAGGGAAACGTTCGACGAACTCGTTACCACACAGTCAACATTCGCGGGTTTGTGATGTTGACAAACCATCTGGGCGTAGCTTAGCTTACCGTGAATCTGAGATTAAGGAATGCAATATATACACACATTACACAAAGGTAGTTTGCACAACAATAAAGTGGTTGGCTGATATACATGGTGGTCAGTTGTTCACCTTTTCGGCCTACAACTATATTTGATTCAACAACAAAGAAAGCTGGATGAACTTCCTCCCTTGTTCAGGTATAATCGTTACAACGGCCTCTTGAAAGTGCTCATATTGGGCGTTGAGGGTTGAAAATTAGAATCATTAGTAGGAGTAATCTGGGGAGAGGTGGATGGTTGAAGCTCGCAATAAGCCGATCAATTAGCTGCATATATGCTTGCTTGTCAAACTTGCAACTAGCCGCTTACATCTGCAATCAGACAATGAATTTGCGTGTAGCTTGATTCGGGCAAGCAACAGTGACTGAAATTTATCAATTCAGACTCCTTATAAGGTGCGGGTTAAACTCAATCTCAATCTTGCATAATCCACAGTGATCAGAGAAGTACGATACACAAAGTTAGCAAAATACACTCGTCTCTCAACCAATTTGGTTTTGTGGGAGATTCACATGGAACCCAGCTGAATCTCTCGTTTGGGATGTTTTGAAGCATCCAGGCCGCCTCAGTTGGTAAGATATTTGAGATATTGCGATACATGTATAGATACAATACACCACGCAAAACGTTTCTGAAAATTCTTCGACAGCCCATGACCGGTTTCGTCCTTCTTGGCGCTCATATGGTAAGCGCAGTCTCCAAGTTTTCGTCAACCTTATGTTCTGCTTGAACCCAAATTGCACGAAATCAGAGAACCATAGGACGCTAGTATTGAATTCCAAGTCCCACTGAGCAAATCACTGAGTTTATCGTTCAATTAATAAAATCTGGGACAATCACTTGCAGACGCTTCCAACTTAACCCTCAAAAAGTTTTGAGGTGATACATTCCGCACAAAGTATTCGGATCTGATTCTGTCTGCCTTTTCACGGCAAGCCCATATAATTCCGGAAGTCCAGGAAAATTCAATAAATTTTTAGTGTATAAGTGAAAAAACCAGGCAATTATTTTAACTGCCTTTACATAAAGCATGACCTTTGACTAACGACACATGGCAGTGGAACTCTGTATACTGTAATCTCGCCTTCAACACTGAATCCAAATTTACTAGGAAGGGGGCACACAATTTTGGTTTGGTTATATGTGGCGAAAAAAGCGCAGCATAAAGATTTGTTGTATTCACAACAAAACCAACCTTTGGTTGCGTGATTTGGAAACAAATTTGAATTTGAATGCAGCATCGATTTTACTGAACCGATTTCGTTTCAAAAATGAGCAGTTTGCATCTCCCGCGGCAGTTTATTTGTCTGCCGCGGAAATCCAAAATATTTTGTGGGTACAGTCGGACGGGTCAAACGGTCCGATGGTTTCTGAATATCACATACTCACAGCTGATTTCAGTAAAGATCAGCAATCAATAGTTGACTTGGTATCTCTCGCCTTTGATGCTGCAAACTCCGTTAGCCAATTTTTGAATAAAAGAATGAATCCAAATTTCTGACGGCATCAATTTCGGAACGGGAATTTAAAAATCTGCAGCAACTATTATACCTCACCAAATTTTTTAATCAGTCCATTCTCAAAAAGAATGAGCACATTTCACTTTCTAGTATGGTCACTTCAGCTAATAGAGTTAGGGAGAGGCTTCACGCGGAGTCACTTATTTCCTATAAACGGGTTGTCTCATTATAGACGCAAAAAATAATACCCATGTTAACATCTAACATTAATGTAATCATTTATTATTTTTTACGTAAACATACGTGCATTATGTAGGTTTTTGGTAAACAACAAAAATGTTGAAAAATTACCCCCTTTTTCTATAACAAGTTGGAGGCGGTGTGATATGTGAGACACAGCATGTTTAACTTCTTCAAGCGTCACTTGTGCACACCTCTCTTCAATTCTTGCTCTTAACTCCACCAAATTCTTCGGTTTATTTTCATGATCAGTCCCCAGAACCAATAATCCAGAGGTGTGAGATCGGGTGGACTTGAGGGCCAAAAGTTTGGAAATCAACGAGCAATTACTCTCTCATCATAAAATTGCTCTCGGAGGTAAGTTCTCACTTGGTTAGAGTAGTGGGGTGGAGCGATATCTTGTTGGAAGACGGTCGAAAACTTTTTGAGCTGCTTGAGTTGCGGGATAACGTGCATCTGCAGCATATGGAGGTAACTGTCACCGGAAACCGTAGCATCCGAGAAAAAGGGACGCAGGAGACACTTTGAGGAGAATGCAATCCACACACAGAGATGAGGGGAATGAAGATTATGGGTGAGGTACTCGTGAGGAGCTCTACGGGACCATATCACGCAATTGTGCTAGTTGATTATACCATACAGAAACATTTGCTTCATCGCTACATAAAATGATTGGGATGATTTCTTCATTGTCCAGCAGTCAGTTAGCGAACGTGACACGTCACTCCTTGTCTTCTTCCGTGATGTTTCGTAATAAAGTGAAGTGATACTGGTGTAACGGTGATACTACTGATCGGGAGGCTCGCGAGCAGTATGTGTTGTTCGTAGAATTTCGCTTTGCGTCGATTGAAAAATGGAATTCTGTTGCGGAATTCGCGGGACCACTTTGTAACATTTGCTTTTATTTGACCGACGAATGATTGGAGGCAATGAATCTCCAGGAAGACTCGTTCGGGAGAAGATCTGTGTCCAGGTTTTGTAACTAAGATGCAGATTAGAGTTTTGCTTCCTTGTTCAATGGTCTGTAACCGGTCAGTTGGCATTTCCGAACAAATAACTCCGCAGCGAAGACCTTCTTCCTTTCATTTGGTGCCGTGACCAGGATAAGGATGAAGATCCCGTGGCCGCAACTCTTTGAGGATGGGGATGTTCAGACCTTCCTGGAGGACTTTGAGGAGGTTGCGGAGCCTGCCGGGCTGGAGACCGAATGGGGTAAGTTGGCAGCGCTGAAGACCCTCCTCAAGGGCCAGGCGAAGGCGGCCCTGGATGCGGCCAGAAGAGGCCCTAGGAATATGGACTGGGCCGCCGCGAAGGGAGTCCTCGCTGCGGAGTTATTTATTCGGAAATGCCAACTGACCGGTTACAGACCATTGAACAAGGAAGCAAAACTCTAATCTGCATCTTAGTTACAAAACATGGACACACATCTTCTCCCGAACGAGTCTTCCTGGAGACTCATTGCCTCCAATCATTCGTCGGTCAAATATAAGCAAATGTTATAAAGTGGCCCCGCGAATTCCGCAACAGAATTCCATTTTTCAATCGACGCGAAGCGAAATTCTATGAACAACACATACTGCTCGCGAGCCTCCCGATCAGTAGTATCACCGTTACACTGGTAGAGATGAAGATGGCGTCTCATAATACGATACACGCCGGCGTGGGGAATGCCGGTCAACTGGGACACCTGAGTTATTGACGAAGATGCCATGGTGCACAGGGACCGAATTTGCTCGACGGCATTCTGCACAATAGGCGCTCTTTCATCACTCGGAGACTTTCTCCCTTTGCCAGGAAAATCCGATACAGATCCAGTGGACTCAAATTTCGCAATCAAGGTGCAATGGTCGGTGAAAAGATCTTTGGTGGGACCATGTTTGGTTTTGTAACCACGAAGTGCAGCGTTGGCGCTTTCACCATAGAAATAATAGAGTTTCACAATTTCAATGCACTGACACTGACACTCATTGTAGATACAAAAAATGTCAACACTTGCATCTAAAACCTCCTTTATGTAGCTACTAATAATGAAAGATTTCGTTATCTTTTCTTTAATTAACTACGCTCACCTGTCCAATAAAATTTTGCGTCAATCATGAGACCTCTTGTACTTTCTGACCATTGACAAGGCTATTCCAAATTTCTAAAAAGATACTCAGGATGAAGCAGTTATTCGCCTAACCCTGGTTTCATACATCGTATCCCAAAGGGAAGTCCCTAGAAAGGGGGAGTAAGAGGGAAACACATGAATTAAGGCGGATTGAGCTACAGACGCCGTACCCTGGTGTAAAATTCACTCAATTCTCTACAACATTCCGCACCAGAAAGCCATGGAAAGATGACAAGCAAAAATGATGTGTGCAGTGAATTCTTCCATATCGGATCGAATTCATTCGAAGGACATTGGTATGATCTAAAACCCCCAACTTCTGTTTCAATCCGACTTACAGTTATTATCGAGATTATTGTGAATTTTCTTGAGAATCGATAAATACACAAACGCACTCCATCCAAACCCGGGCACAGCATTGAATCATTTGCAACAAATGGCCGTTTACCGTACTCTAGCTCTTTGTGCGCTGGATGATTGTTATGCCACTCTGTAAAAAAATTACCATCTCCGGCCCTATGTAAATAAATGTATCAGATCGTAACTATGTACTTGCGTGACGAAAAAGGAAACAGGGGAAAATGTGTTATTATTGGCATGACGTACCATAAAAAATAGACTGCTGAAAATTAATATGACGAATTATAGTGTTAGTGAAGTTATGTCAGTTCACGGAAGTTTACGGAAGTCGTACCACCAGAGCTCAAATGAAACAACGTGTCAATATTCATCACAAACGCGGTGAATTCACAGTCGTCCTTCCGTGCACTGCCACAAAAGCAAAGAACATAAGACGGACTGATCCACACCTCATACGACTCAACCGATGATAGAGCTTCTCTGTTGAAATATTTGTTGAATAAGTACTGCAGATTTCGGACACGCGCAAAATCAGTAAAACTCAATTTGATTCATAGATAAATTTTCAATAAACGGATTTTCGTACCTTTCCGACCAAAAGGAAATCTATTCCGTTTCACCTCAGGAAATTCGTCTCTCATTTTATTAGAAAGAAACTCAAAAATTCACTCTGTACAGTTAGAATGACTTTGACGGTGTGATCAGGATAGTGGGAACAGACCTACTTTCAAGAAATTCACTCATTTGCAAATCAATTTGGTTTTCACGAGAGACTAAACTGAATCTATCGTTTATGATATGCTACAACAGGCCGCCTCATGATTCAGTTGGCACGATATCGCAGTATATTTTCACAAAGAAAACTACTCACAAGGTTGCTGAAAACTCTTCGACAGTCCACGACCAGTTTCGCCCTTCTTGGGGCTCATCAGGCAGGCGCAGTTCCCGAGTTTCCGTCAACCTTATGATCTACTTGAACCCAAATTTGACTGTTTTCGAGAAACGCACTTATTTGCAAATCAGTTCGGTTTCACGAGAGACTCAACTGAATCTCTCGTTTATGATGGGTTCAAGTAGATCATTAGGTTGACGGAAACTCGGGAACTGCGCCTACCTGATGAGCCCCAAGAAGGGCGAAACTGGTCGTGGACTGTCGAAGAGTTTTCAGCAAACTTGTGAGTAGTTTCCTTTGGGAACACACTTAGTTACAACAACCCCATTCAAATATTTTCGGCATAAAACATATAAGGAAAAGATATGTGATACGAATTGAACTCAAAACAGTTACATCATCCATTTTGAGGATCTTCGGGAGAAAGAAACCCGCCTAAAAATCGCCGAATTAGTGCCGACAGCAGTTGAGCTACTGACTTGATTAAAGTGATAAAAATGTGTGCGCTCGCTTTTGCTTATGGACAAGTGTCCTTGGATATTCCGTTAAGTGACAATACGGAATAATAGAGAGATACCTGATTGGATAACATATGAGAGAGGCAATTGCTGTGAAGCCAATAACCACCATCGAGACCGCAGTCAGCCGCCGCAGTATCAGGCAAGTTGAAGTGGTTCAAGTACTAAATGTCCTTCGAAAAACTTGGATTCCCAGAACTATGCTTGCATAGGAACTGATAGACGGCCGAAAAGACGTCACACAGGTTGTTTTCAAGCGCGACTTTCCTCATATTGTAAATGGGCTTTTCAGAAACATGACGAGAAGCATCGGATTTAATCAGCTGGTTGCTTTGCGTCGTCACAGACAATCCAACGATTTTTCTAAAAGTGATGTCAAAAACGCATTACATGCGACCGTTTTCGGTGACCTAGGTTAAGCAGTGTAAGGGCGCAAAACAAAGCACGATGGAACACAGCCCTCACCATACCTTTGAAGATGATTTGTGAATGTTTCAAAGTATAGATCTGTGGATTATGGGACAGGCTGATCCAACCTCTAGATGTCACCGGTTTTTTGGTGCATAACCGACGCACTTAGGGGATACTCATTTCAGTTCGAGTTCCAGACGTCCATTCTTGCAGACTATTGTGAGCCGTTCGGTGTAGGTACACTTGAAACTTCCCGTTTGCTACAATCACGAACATGCTCATTTAGCTAGTGTCAGCTGTGATGTGCGGAGTTACGTTAGGTTGCAAACTGCAAGTCATGATGTCCACAAGGCATCCTTTACACGCATTCTAGATACTTTATCCGTTTATGGCTGATGCATCCCTGCAAATCACATACAAGACCAATGGACGGTGGTTGTGCCTGTGGTAGACAGAAAACGATTGATCAGGAATTTTAAGCGATATTAGAGCTGCTGGGTTGCACTGTTGTTAAGATAGCCCTCATTTCGTAAACCCACACTTCAGCACTCAAGCGGATACCTGTGAATGCCAGGCGGCTTGCTGTTCTACCGCCAAGTTCCATGAGAATTAGAGCTGGTCGAAGTACTGGACAGTCTTCTTTAGTCGCATTCACTTACGCACGAACCAATTGTATCTCCAGCAAAGCCAAATTCAATCAAACTGTCTAAGGTATCTGTCAAAGCACATGTAGGGCGTCTAGAATCATCTGAGGTACGACTTATTGGGATGGGCGCAAAACGTAATGCTGCTGATGAGTGCACTTTGTAACGTATTAACGGTAAGCATTCGCTTTACAAAAGCACTGAGTTTCGGTGAGGCATGCGTTGCTGTGTTACCTGACCTCCTCACGCAGTTGGGTAGCGTAGGATTTATGGTGATCAAATAGTCATCATCTACTGGAGCTTGTTCAGTTTGCGGAGTTTTGTGTTACACGCAGTGCAATTCAGTTCGCGCCCTCGTTCAATGCAGATTTTCATTGAATTCATTTTAGGTAAACGAGAGAACCGGACTCTTTAATTTGGTGCTATAAATAGCTTTTTACATACAAGTGAAAATTTGTTGGCTTAACAGGCTGCCTTCTTGGAGGAAATCGGTCATAAATGCGATGATCAACAACAGCCAAACCTGGGGCCGGAAATTCCGAAGATGTAATTCCGAGTACGTCCATGGAATCCACTTGACCTCAGAAATTCACTACCATTCTTAACTTAACATTAAAAGCTCTCCTGTAGATCCTTACGTGAGATAATTTTCATAACAGTTTTGGTTGGTCAAATCCCCTATACCACACTTGACTTACACAGTTTGAGCCGTGGTCCGTGCGTTTGTAGTTCCGGCATCCCATAAAGTAATAGTATGCTTTTCCGTACTGAAGTGCCATACGCTCAGTGTTCTGCTTTCAGTCGGCTGCTTGAACTTATATAAGATCAAAGACGCCCTCCAAACAACTTGTCCTAATCATTTGACCTATTGGATTAGACGCCGGATCCGACTTCCCCAACCATAAGAACTACGGTCGTCGTAACATGGCTAACGGCTTCATTACCGATAGTGTCGTGCCCAGATTTAGGATGTGAGAAACGCGTCCGAGAACATCAAGTAATTCTTACTCCAGGAAGCTGGTGCTAGTATTGTTAGAAACAACGCCACGCATTCCGTTGACCAACAATCATACTTTTCCTTGACTTAAAGGATCCTTTGGTTTCTAGTTGGGTTGGTTCAACTAAATGTACTTGGCCAGAGAAGAATGCCACTGAAATTTATAAGCGCTCTTATCGGCCTTCAGTCACGTACCTTTAGTCAGGCTGTTGTGTGTCATGAACTGTTCAAAACTTACCAGTGGTAGGTTCTCCAAGGTCGTTTCCTTTTATTCACGTTTGCCATAGGTACCATCCAAGGGATCACAATAATGGGTATCAAAGTCACGCCCATAAGAAATAACTGGATTCGAGTGCCTAAAGTGAGACCGATTAGTTTTCAACTAATTACTTGCCCAAACAAACTACACAAACAGATAAGTGTAGGTGATAAAATGTTTCTGCGTGCACTTTGCACGCTCAAAGTGCCAAACACTATCCGAGGAAGTCTCGTCATTTCCAAAAATTCAAAATATTGAGGCTAAGCTTGTTGATGATTCCGCATATTTTGGCGGCTACACAAGAAGCTGGACTTAAGATAGGGTAATTGAGTAAAAAGATGGATAACACATTTAAGACAACAAATTGCCGTTAACCATTACTCGGTTTTCCACGGCTTGTTGATCACCTTCACATCACAATGCAGTGTTATCTTGCCTGTGTCCGCAGTGAAACATCTACCAAAGCGCAACTAATTGTCTTGCGTGACAGGAAGAGCAAATGAAGTGAAATTTGTTGGTTAGTATTGGCAAAACGTGCAGTTCAGTAAAGAGAAAGAAGCTATTGAATTTCACATTAGATGGATAGTACGATTGTAGGGAAGATAGACCATTAAGTCTGTTGCCATCTGAGTTTCATCTAAGTTCACGGAAGTCATACCACCCAAGCTCAAATGAAACGACATGTCAATATTCATAAAAAAAATGCAGCGAACGCAGCGTCATTCATCCGTAAACCGCCACAAAAGCGAAGAATACAAGATGGACTGGTTCACGAGTTATACAAAGCAACTGATGATAGAGTTGTTGTGTTGGGCTATTCCTCGTACACTAAAAGGCAAACAAGTGTGGATTCTAAAAATTCTGAGGACCAATAAAGTTGATTCGGAGGCCGATTTTGTTCCATCTCAGAACACATCGTAATGAGGAAAAAATAGCCCGTCCAATCTGCTACTGGGGAGGACACAACCCCCTTTGAACCTTATAGGCGACTGTAGTGGTGCAATCAGGATACTTGAAATAAACTGAGTTTGAACAAACTGAAAAAATATTTATACCATGTATGTGTTATGGAAAAGCTTGTAGTACAATTATAGCTTAAATCATTTGCGTGAACTGTTTCAGAAATTTTCAGGCGAGGTAAATGTGATTGGAAGTGATCATATTGGAGCAAACCAACCAACCGTGAAAAATGACTGGCTCGCTGAAATCAAATCGAAACAGCTTGAAAAAGTCAAACTTGTTGAATAAAGTAGAGTGAAGCTGCGAATCCACTCATCATCGAGGAGAGTTATGTATTTGCTAATAACTGACACATTCTGTACAGTCCTGGTGAGGTTTACCAACAGACAGGAATATCAGTATCAACAACAACACCAATAAAAAAGAATTCACGACTGCTTCGAGATACGGTGCAAACCTCTAATCACGTTTTGGTGTCTAACCGAAAGTTTCATTTGAGGAGTGTTTATAAATGAAACCTACATAGGGTTGATCAAATTGAAGAATGACTGTGAATCTCTATGAATCATTTTGGCTAATGTTAGCATGAGGTTAATGGAACCTCAAAATGCTACGACGACATGGATTGTAGTATGACCGAATTGCAAAGAATCCTAAACGACTGATATCTTGTACTCTTGAACCCTGAGACAAGAGAAAAAACTAGAAGCACCGGCCTGAATGACGCATGTCATTTGATGCTGACTGCGTGTTAGATAGACAGTGTGCTATTTGTTCGTCTGCTTGTCTGACGAGCTTAACAAATAGATTGCAACCCATCCGAATTCCGCAAAACTGTCAGCATGATACACTTAGACGGATGCAAGAGAATTTATTGAATACTAGGGAATCAGCAGAATACGGTTTGCAACGGCTGATCAAGTCTGTTGTATTTATCAGCAATACGGATGCAATATAGGTGAATAATAAAGAGCCGACGTTAGTCCTGTGCTTCATTAAGAGAGTGAGAAAATACGTAAAAGTGGCCGGTAAGCTGAGATGCTGGCAGCTGTGATTACAACCCCCGCAACACAGATGTACGGACGATGGACGTCAAGCTGTGGAGTGATACAAAACGTCAGGCCCTGTCGGAGAAGTAAATAAAACTTTGCCGTCAAAAGTAACGTTAAGTGTGAGGGTTAACACTTGATATATTGTGTTTTACCTGCAAGGCACTCGGGATTGTTTGATGGTCAGTACTCCCATCATCCTGTTGGTAGCAACAATGGTGGGTGGTGGCGTTACTGAACTCAAGCAGAGGAGTTCACCAAGACCCAAGTGTAGCAATCTTCACATGTGTCATTGTGCTACTCAGAGTGAGTGTCTATGAGTTACGTGGCTTTCCACTGTTCCAGTAATCAAGTTTACCACCTTTGCATGCGGCAGTACTTGATTCAAGCCAACGCAGGTGGAGCTATTGAGGCTATTCTCCCGCTGTTACGAATTCCTGCCGGCCTATACGGCAGCTTCTGCAACGAATGAGTAAGAGGAACAGTGCAGCTTTATCTCGAGCTGCCAGGCCAATCCACTCGACAGGCAAATCTGACGGACCGGTTTGTCGATGTTCACTTGCTGAACAATCCGTCAATAGTCATCTCTTTCAGATGGTACGAACAAATGGCGAAACAAGACCACTACCATAAACTCAGTGGAATTAATCAGTGGATCAATTCTCATTCAACGCCTAACTCTGACCGTATCTTGAGGAATTTCGGGTATAGAAAATCTGCCCTGTTACCATAGTCACTGTTACATTTTAGGACCTCTCATTCACTGTCCAGCTAAAGTCACCAGCTGAACAGGAAGGGAGCTTTGAAAATCCTAAAGCTTACATCACTGGCAATGTTGCCATCAGTCAGTGTTAAACTACCTAGGTAAGTGCTACTAACATTTTAGAAGCAACGACCAGGCTTATTGTGGTGCAGTGACAGTTGGCATTTTGAAGTTGTAATTTGGATCTGGGAGATATCTACCCCAAAAAATGTAACATCGTCAGAATGCTCAAAGTCATTGGGGTGCTCATCTTAACGCTCAAATGTAGAGAACGTTAACTGCACCCAACTGGTAATATGCCAGCTCTTATTGCATTTGATGATGTTAGCACTTGATAGTTCGACTAAGTTTACAGCTTTTTGACCAAATGGTGGTTGTTTACTGAGATTTCAGGCTGGTTGCTAAGCTTGGAGAAAAAGCGAGCTGGTGCCTGATGTGGAATTAGCGAGAGTTTTTTGTTTTATTGTCACCATTCGTCCAATTGATCCAATATTATTATCCACCAGAAATTAATCTGGGCGTCAGGCTATCATCCAGAGGAATTTGCATTCCATTTTGTTTCGTCATAGAATATCAGTTGTATCACAACAAGTGGACCCATCTCCCATCCAAAAAAGGTTACAAAAACTTGTGAATTTAGGATTCTGTGTGGTGCCTGGTGAACATCGAGAGGAGTATCTATGTGAACTAAGCAGGGGGTCGTTAAATCCTAAAACTTCATCACGGTGTCTTGTCCCTTGTATCCATGGTAGTTACATTTTGGAAGTCTAAATTCACGAAATACATTCATAGTAGGAAGGTATGCTGATTGAAAAACTGTGTGATGTTCAGCTGGGAATACCCTCAAGCTTGCGCTGTTCACAATCAACGATAAAACTGAACATCACACATATATTTGTAATGTACTATTCATAAGGTTGCTGAAAATCCATCGACAGCCCACGACCGGTTTCGCCCTTCTTGGGGCTCATCAGGTAGGCGCTGTCTCGAAAGAATCAAATTAGTTTGCAGATGAGCGTATATTCGCTAATTTCGTGCAATTTGGTTTCAAGTAGAACATAAGGTTGACGGAAACCCGGGGACGGCGCCTACCTGATGAGCCCCAAGAAGGGCGAAACCGGTCGTGGGCTGTCGATGGATTTTCAGCAACCTTATGAATAGTACATTACAAATATATGTGTGATGTTCAGTTTTATCGTTGATTGTGAACAGCGCAAGCTTGAGGGTATTCCCAGCATGCGTTTGCCGGTTTGGCTTTATTTTTGCCTTCTGTGTTAAAAGTGGAGTGTCAGTTGACTTGGTGAGTGTTATAATTCCAAACCGTTCACCCATGAGATACGCACCGAACGATAGTGTTCATGGAAGTCGCAGGCACTACTGGCTGTGTTACTCCAACTATCTGAGTCTCACACTTTAGGAATAAACAAGAAATGCGCTTCAACATCCGACCGTGTAGTTGACATTTACGTAAAGATTTAGTTTTCGGTAACATGAATTCAAATTTGGCTACAAAGTGATTCGCCGTCATAATCATCCTCAGCTCAATCGCCAAAGGCAAGGAACCGAAGTCATTTGCAAGGCACTGTGATGCATTACGAAACATTGTGTATGGTTAGTAAAAACAGTCGAGGAGAATGCGTAAGTCAGCGATGGTTGTTGACTTCCAGCAGGGCGGACAGGTGGTTTGAAGTTGGAGGCGTACATCCATTTCGGGTTTTCTGGGTAGAAGCTTCAGAGTTGCTACTGACTTAATGGAGTCAGAAGTAGAGAGGGTCATACCAATGGAAACATCAAGAGACAATGGGAGTGACACGTGAGGGGAAGTATCGATCTTATGGGCTACGCGCTTTAACTTTTATTCTGGTGTGGAAGAATAACTCCGTCGCTCAGAGGACTTGCGCTAGGAAACGGATGTTTATCTGGCATTCTGCCGTAACATTTTACTAAAAAAGTAGGTTTCTTGAGGCCTGTTTAAGAAAGTCCTGTAGTTACTGACTAAAACCCTGACTTGATAGAGGTATGTAAGCTGTGCGTGGACAAAGGATGAAAGATGTAGAACACGTAATCCCCACTATCACCATTGGGGCACAAATAGGATGCATTGAAACTGCTATACGTTTGATTTTACCCTTCGGGCGAACTAACACGTTTCATTTTCTCACTCAGTGACGTGTTTTCCCAACTGTGAGAGTGATGCCCTTGATCATTAAAATCAAACAATGGACTTATTCCTCCGGCAACTGGGCTTTTTGCTTTTTCTAGCTTTTTCGGATCAGTGGAGTCCGAATTTAAATCAGAGATCAGGGACAATTGCCACATCTCTTTGGATGACCAAAAATCTGGGCTTTTTTGTGAGAAACTTCACTCATGTGCTTCTTGATATAAGCAATATTTCCCTTTTTGGAATGGTATGGTGGTGCATCGGTTTGTAGGCTGTTATGATGCGAGAATACATATACAAGACGCCGAATCCTATCAACGGGCCAAAAATTCCACTTATTACTGGTAACGTTTGCATGTGGATTTTTCCAACTGAGCAGTTTCCTGCACGGTGAGAAAGGTCGTATGACCATATCTTTTTGACATGATGAAAATATATGGTGACACAGTATTCTACACCATGCTTTTATTCAAGGCAAAAAACATCTCAAGAATCTACTTAGAGTCATGCGAAGAATCTGTGGGCCAAATTAATCGAAAACGAAGTTCATCAAATAAATATGTCGTTATGATAAAATAGTAGACGTCAGTGGCGTTAGAAAGCACAATTTACGAAAATCTATCAGTTATAATCTGAAAAGGCCTGGGTGCTTGTTAATGGTATGTTGATTATTTGAAGCAAATCAATCGAATAGTGACTGAGAAACAAGCTACTCCAAATCGTGGCTGTTTTAGGGACGTATTCTGTATAAGTATGTATCAAAGCAAATCTAGCAGAAAAACAACTCGTCGGTAGAGATCAAACACAGCTGACGGACGACAAATATATTGGGTTTGATAAGGCCTAAATTCTGTGGGCGGAATAAACGCAGTTGTTTGGCTTTCTCCAAAAAATCTACAGTAAAGGCTAGCCAGATGAAGAACAATCAACCTGACGTATATTTTGCAGCTACATAGATCACTACTGTTGCTAATTCAGTGGCCGGTTGGTCTTCGCGCAACCACCTGTCTCTTCGAATATTCTGGAGTGTCCAGCGATTCCACCTCAATGAACAAATTAGATCCAAGATGCCAGAAATTAATTACTGTCAAATTAGCGGTCACGACACTGCTTGCGGAAACCCAGTGACCGTCAGATGTTTTTGCACTGCCATCATGAGATGGACTGCTTCATGACGAAGTGAGTCAGAGATATAGCTCGTGAAATTCGGTGTTCAGAAACGAAGTACCACGGTGCCAAAAGAACGCGAGATTTTGTTGATCAAGCGCGTCAGTTCTGAGTTTTGAGACTGGGTTATTAACCTATTTGATAAACCGTGGAGATATTTTCCCATCCAGTGAACTTGCTAGTAGAAATCTTTCACGGCCTGCAGCAGTCGTTTTGCCTGTTATATCTGTTCAGATTTATGGTTGCTGTTGTGTCGTTGGTATCCACTGCAAAATCTTGAGTGTACATTATTTACACAAATTTATTTTCGCCTGGATGTGTTCTGCCTTAGCAGAAACCAGCGTTAAATACGTCGAGACTGATGACACTAGCTTACTTGAGACTTGACCTTCATAGAATAGGAACACACTTATTGACGTTTCTTCTGACATTAACAATGTCCGGTCAGTTTTGCTGCATCAGGAGTAATCGGCTCGGGTCAGTTTTGCTGCTGTAGTCCTTCTGAAACGCTAGAGTCAAAGTTTCCTGAATCTACGCTTTTTTTCAACAGTTTGGGACAGCAAAGGCTTTATGACAACTTCTAAACCACTAGTGATTAAATGCTTTTTTCTTTTGATGTGTGCTGGTTTTAGAACTCGAAGCGTTTGCTTTGAGTGCTGAGACTTGTTTGCACTGGACCTTCTTTAAAAAACACCAAAAGTATTAAGCGAATTCGTACAAGCGTCCAGTCTGGCAGCAGCCGCTGAGTGACAGTGGGGTTTAGCACTTAATCAGCCACGTGGGATGGCCGTGACGGACAGTCAGACAGTTCTAATCCTGCATTAGTATGGAAGCTACATTAGTGAGAATCACTGAACGTAAAATTAGGTAGGTCGGCGACAAGCGCGATATGTTACTCATTTTACGTTGGCTTTTTTTACGTTGGCATAAATGGTCTACTGTGATTTCGGTTGAATTAGCATCGCTCAGTGTACATGCACTACCCTGATTCAAAACAGTTAACGGTAGTGTGTGGTCTGCAAGAGAAGAAGCCTGTGGATAAATTCAGGAACGAAAGTGATATCTATCTGAGGCTGTCACAGAATTGGTCGATGTTATCTATGAGGCAAAAATCCGTAGGTTGAATTCTTCGGAGACTGAAAGTAATCAAGATACTCAGGCATACGAAACTCGTGATGATGATGTGAAGAGATTTGCAAATTTTTAGTTTAAATTTTCCTCTGATATTGGGGCCAATCTACGCTGAAAACCAGAACGAGTGTAGAGCTGTTTCATCCTGATTGGGAATCACCGATTGTGCACATCTCCCAAGACTCAGGGTTTCGAACCAGTGGCCCTCCTGCCAGTGGTTAAACACAACCATTCGGCCCTGAGCGGTCAAAGAGCAGTGTGGTTAGTTCTCTCTTAGGCAAGATGTAGCGCTATTCATTCTCGAATTTCAGAAACCACCTCGCGTGGTCCAGTATTGACTGGCCCCTCGCGCAACGACTTCTCATATGGAAGATTTACTCGTCCTTGGAAATTAGTGTTTCCCTGTGCAACAGATAAACTGACGGTAGTAAGTGGTTTGCGAATTTTCAGTCGGAAATTCGTCCTCAAGGTGACGCCAATCTGTGTTTTTAAACAGTGTAAACGATAGATTCAGCTGGTTTCCGGGTGAATCCATCGCAAAGCCAAGTTGGTTAGCAAATGAGTGTATTTTGCTAAGAGACTCATGTTTTACGGTTCAGGATACCGTTTACCAATTTCTTCACGCAACCAATTGTGATCGAACATGGGCCTTAACGTAGATACTATAGTGATCATGTGTCGTTAAGCCACCCTACACTGGTCATCCGTTGTTACTGTCGTTCACAGTGCAACCGTAGACTTCCTATAAGTAGACAAGCAAGATTCGTATTCAAAGCTCACAGCAAATTAACACTGAATGGTGGGAACGGCCTGGCTGAATATTCGTTTATTTTTTCTGGAGATTTCGTCCTGTAAGTGAAGCCAATCTATGCTGGAAAGCCGACAAGCACTGTACAGCCGTTTCATCCTTATTGGGAATCAGCAGTACGCATCTCGCGAACCCCCGAAGTGTTGAACCCGCAACTTCCTGGCTAGTAGTTTGAACGCCTAACCGTTCGGCCACGAGTGGCTGGTCAGAAGTGTGTTTGACTGGCACTTAGACAGGATATACCGCCTCTCATCATTCAATCACCGGATCCATATCATGCGGTCATACGTGTTAACTTCCCCGAAAAAAAACCCAAATCTCCTCACACTACCAACGATCTGTAAGTAGCTCAGCGGAAGAATAAACTTTACCCGATGAGTGAAAATTGCGTACGAGAAGTCGTTGCTCGACGAGCCAGTTAACACGTGTGACCGCGTGATGTGGATCCCGTGAGTGAAGGATAAGCAGCGGTATATCCTGTCTAAGTGCGAGTCAATCACACTGCTTATCGGCAAAGATTGGCTTCACATACAGGACGAAATCTCCACTATATTCAGGATGGCAAGCATATTTCCCCGTCCCTCAACCCCTTTTCAACTCCAAATCGCCACCAGCCTACAAACTTTCATCGCTCTTTGTAGAAAAAACTGCTAAGAACTGTTCATTTAAACCAATCACTCTGGCGAAGGCCATCGGTAGTTAGATGTAAGAAATTATGTACACAAATTGCAAAATCTCTAGTTTAACCTGGATGACCTCATGCATTACACCTCTCGGATACGACTCGACCAGCTCCTACGTAAACGAATAATCACACACAGTGGTTTTATTCTTCCATCCAGTTGTTTCCTTAGCCGACTGAGCAAGTTCATCAGTCAGTCTTATTCCTTATCTAGACATTCTCACCTAAACAAAATTACATGTAGTCTGATTATCGTGTTGTGCATGCATGAGGAGAAAGCATTGTTGATGAGGAAAACCCACGGAGAACCACCATGATCAAAATATTCAGCATAACGACTTCTTAGAACACTTGCCAATGTCATTTTTTCAATCGGTTGCTAACCGGGCCTAATGAGTACGGACTTGGCATTGAGAAGATTTCTTGAATGGGTGCTCCTTAACTTTTCAAATGCTTTTGGCTATAGAGTTTTCTCTGTCTGACAAGGTTTCTGTGTACCTGGTAACTGAGGTTCCATATTATTGAAGCTGTTGTTGACAATGAGTGTTGTTGTTCACGATGATATTGATGGTGATTGTGCTGCCGGCGATGCGGTTGGTGATAGTAATGATGTTCGTGGCGCTGATAGTGGTGATAATCGCGATGATGCTGATGCCCTCGTCGGTGGTGGTAATGATGATGATGGTGATGACGATACTGGTGAATATATCGATCGTTAGGATGACGATAAAGAGTTTGTGATGATGCTGTCCTTACAGTTGATGGTGACGACTGCTGTTAGTGATGTGAACAAAACTAGAAAAATCTGCTGTTGTTCTCATAAGTTTTCCGCAGGTTATAAACTCTCAGAGAGACTTGTTAAACGGTCAGTGCGACGAAACTGCCACTTCAGGAAAGTTCGTTACTTTTGCCGTTTTATTGCTCAGCGTTTTGGAGAATGACAAAAAAATATTCGATCGTTGCTTCCTGTAATTGGGTCATGAAGATAGAAGACAACTGTGACCGATGAAATCAGAATGGGCACTTCAAACTTCAGTTAAGTGAAAAGGAACGCTAAAATCCCTTGCGGAAAACAAACTTCAGATCTCAACGTCTTATATAGGTTGATTGAAAACTTCAAGTGTACATACCTTTACGTTTGTAGATAGTAGATGGTGGACGAAGTGGCCGGTCTTTTCGCAATCATGTGATTTAAATTGTTAAATAGAAAATCGGTTAGGTGAAGAAAGCTACCAGCCTCTTTCAGGTGTTTAGCAGGCGCGTATAGAGTTTTGGATTTTGTCGTGCTGTAATCCGGAATGAAAAAAATGGCTGAAGAATATATCTGAATAATTCAGTTTCGTGGATTAGTGGAAATAAGAGCACTATGATGCACCCGTCTAAGTCTATTTTTCTAGGGCGATTGCACGGAAGTGATGACTGAAGTTAATAGCGTAGCTGTCTTCAGTATATTAACACAAGTTTCATAAGTACTTTGCCGTAATAAGATTCGTTTATGTTGATTTAGCGCTAAAAAGGAAAATCTTCATACCAATGAATAAATTGTGAAAGTAGTGTGTCAGGAAAATTTCCATTTTTAGCGGAATTTGCTTCGTAAAATGCAAAGCAAACAATGGGTTTTCACTGAAATAGTGTTCAACGGCTATAGTTTTATTTTGGACACCAACACCGTTCTTTGTGTTTTCCGTGTGAACTTCCCGACATTAACCGTCTTCTAGAAACTCAACGCCTAAATAGCACCCTCCAGAGGTGTGCCCTAAATCCTGAGGCAATTGACGACAGTTGTTTGCCAGTTATTTATGAAACTGTTTTACCCAACCGCGGTGAGTCTGGATGATGTGAATCTCTTATAGATAAGGATGCTGTGCAGAATTTACGAAAAGGTTCAGAGTTCTGCGTCCTAGCTACAGTTTTCGACGAATACAGAGAACACTGATAACACTAATGAGAAAGGAACATTTAGTCTTCTTTTCTGGAGAGGCTTCTTGGCCCATCTGAACAGTACTCACACCATTGTAATAAGTTACCAAACCAGTTCTTTTGTTGGATGAATTACTCGCGATCAGGTAAGAACTATCTGCATTCAGTGGTCTCACTATTCTCCTATCCAACCCCCCAAAATCAACTAGCCACCTTAAATCGTACCAAAACATTTATTTTTAAGGAAATATCAGTGAAGCGCCAGTGTCAGAACTGTCTCTGTTTCTGATGATGGTAATGATCATGGGGATAGCTCATGCAAACCAACTTAGTCTGGGAAATGCAGAGTTGAGTTTTGCATAACTCACCGATACACAATGGAAATGAGATCTGGGGCGATGCCGGTCATTCCGATGTTTCAACGCAACAGGGCACAATCCATTTCCTGCAAAATTGGGAACTGTAATTCTTTGACTTGTCATATTTGACTATCGTCACCAGCATGCGTCGTAGTATTGAAAAGCAGATTCCATCGAGTATAAGAGTAATAACCCCAAGAGCAGTCTGCAAGAGAAAACACCATATCAATGTGCACAATTTCTACTGAGTAGGTCTTACTCTAACAGCATTCGGAAACGAGCTGAAACCAGTAGTTTGTCTACAAAATGGTCACATTATTCTCAGACGGAAAAACCACAATCTCAACGTCTTTTGTTTTTATAAGGAAGACCGAAAATAGGTGCAGTCCTTCTTGCTCCAACAAATGAACGATTAGAATTTTCAGGTATATTTTTGTTTTTCGCCAAAGCAAACAGAATGTAATAAATTCTAGTTAAACTTTTCACCTGAAAGAGAATAATTTTTGTTTTGCAGTTCATGGTTGCGTCAAAGTGCATTTAACGTTGCTGAATTCCTACACAGATGGTACAATCAAAGCATCTGTCAACCAGTGCGTGTAACAGAACAGAAGCGAAGCTGCGAGTCATTATTGTAAACAGAAAATTACTGAACTAATAATTCAGTATGTCGACTGCCTGAAGATAAATCTTCTTTGATGTAAAAACGTATCATTTTGCATCTGATAACACTCACGAAAGTTCACGCTCTGCGAATAAAGGACGCGAACAAGTCGTGTTGACTGCACAAACAATCGTGACCAACTCGTAGGATATCACCAAAGAAATTAGTGCGAGACAAGCATTGCTGACTGCTCGTTTACTCTTCTACTGGTGCCTTACCGAGTGCATTGAGGTCGTTTACTCTTCTACTGGTGCCTTACCGACAGAGTGCATTGAAACATGGAGTTCCCGGTTGATAAAGCCTCTAAACTGCCGTTACCAAGATAGTGCTTAACGGTTTATAAAAACTCGCCCAAGAGACTACTGCTTGTTCCATTGTTTTGGGATGGGCAGTCCGTTTGTAACAGTTTCGGTTGGGAAAAATTACAAGAATCTTTCGAATTTCGGGTTAACGCATTTTCAATTTGCAAACGAGTGTTAAGCTCCACAAATAAAAAACGCGTTAATCGCAGGTCATGAAAGACCATGGATGGTGTCTTAGTAGCGAGTTTCTCCAGTAGTCCAATTTTTTCACCATCCTCTACCATCCTCTGAATGACAGTTAAAAATGAATAAAAATTTAAGTTATAAATCGTGGGTCGGTGCTCTTATTATCATGGTTTGCTACAGTCTTGGTTCTAGCATAAAGGTCGACAGCCAGCGGTCCATAGTTAATTAAATTAATTTTAAGACTCCAACTTTTTCACATGCGAATCTCCGGAAAAACACGTGGTCCATTGTTACAGTGATAAGTGTTTCGACCAAGCATGGATGCTACGATAGCTTAGGCCATGTCTCTCCAGCAAATATTCTCTCCACGCGCTACTGTATAGTGACCAGAGCCCTGTAGTGACTGTTTCCTAAATAGTGACCAATAAAAATGAAGCTGTTGTTATGGGTGTACCGAATGCTTAAAGCACTTTAGTTCTTTGCGATACCGGTTGAACCGACCAGTCAATTATTTACAATCCGCTTGGCCGCCTCAAACATACTTTATCCGATCAAGAACAGAACAAGAGGCCTGGCCCAGCCCAGTGCGGTCATCCGGAGTCCCTGAAAAAAAGCAAGCACACACGGCGGCAACCAGTATTGGCTTAAAAATAGTGTAAAAGTTATGTTTTTTGCATTTGTACTGCTGACGCTTAATCCTCCTCTCCCGGCATAATTACTCTGAATATTCTACATCGAAGACGGGGAGCATTAGGCTTGATTTGTGCCTTCATTAGAGCTCATCAGAAGTGCATGCTCTGCTTTTATTAGAGCTCATCAGAAGTGCATGCTGTTACCCGTGTCATCAGACATCTGACCTGCGAATTAAAACTGCTACCAATATTCTGCTAGTGCACGCCGAATTATCACAAAAGAATCAACGACGTGCAAACTCTACAAGGCCCCGGTCATCTACATCCAATGGCTTTTTTGCTTGCGATTTATAGTGTTTTTCTGAATCAATGGAAATCAGCTGATCAACCGTGAACAAGCCTGAGTAGCTGCAGCTAAACCTCTCACATTCCTCCAGTCCTAATCCCTCAGGTTTACACCAGGTGTACGATGTTCAGGTGGATCCGCATGTGGTCCAACCTGAACCATATCCTGATGGCTGAAACCTCTTCAATCTGACCACGCCTCTTGCAACATTCGGTCTAAATTCGAAGTCCAAGCCTTGTGCTTCGTCAGACAGTTTGCGATGACTAATGACTATTCAGAAAAACAAAACTAGTATTCAGACGTAACATAGTTGCACGGATTAACTAAGACTACGGAGTCTTAAATATTATTTTGGAATAAATCTTACTGAAAAGGAATGAGATGCTATATGACGCGCTTTAAAGCCACCTCCTTGAAATGGCGTTATTTTGCTGGTTTACTCACCGCTGGCTTAAGAGATGTTTTATTTTAGTGCTATTCGGTCCATATGACTGCTATCTAGAAGCGGCATTTTGCCTCTCGTTCGCATGCATATATTTTTTTATCGCAATTATGGTATATTCTGCATATTTGGACCTAACTGCATCTTCCTATTGCGCTTGCATATAATTTCATTCCAGAGGTATTGGACAGCAGGGTGGGCCATCATAAACTCTATGATGTTTTACTCCTGAGTGAAGGTTTCAGGTGATCAAATTATATGCTTTAGTAAGGTGGTGCGCGAAGTTGTCAGCAGTCAGTGCAGAACCTGTGGCACTGCTGGTCAGTAGTAATGCATAGTTGAGAAACTGTCCTCAAGCCAGTCAGCAGAACTTTTCGCTGTGGGCGAGAAACAAAACAACGATCAGGCGTTTTGGTTCATGATGCAGTATAAAACTGTCGGTGGTCTTGAACGAAGTCTCCACCTCTCACGGAGCTGGTAACACAGTACATTAATCACCAGCCCGCAGGTTCAAAAATACAGCGAGTCGTTCAAAGAGTGGTGAACAGGTGGTCTTGAACGAAGTCTCCACCTCTCACAGAGCTGGTAACATAGTACATTAATCACCAGTCCGCAGGTTCGAAAATACAGCTAGTCGCTCAAAGAGTGGTGAACAATGCTGTTTTTAGCCTTAAGTAGATCTGTGGTTTTGTATTGACAGAGATTTTTATGGAGTGAAATCAGCCCTTTTGATCTGTTCTAAGGCCACAACAGCCCACGTAAAGGGACCAGACTGAACTCACTGCAGCCTAAACACAGGCAATGACTGTGGTAGGGTGAGTGCTTCATCTTAGTTGGAAAACAATTGAGGAAGCGAATCTTTGAGAAGTCAAATACTGCCGAAAGGGATGAACCATATGTTGCCACAAGTGAAACGAACGTTGCTGTTACTTACAATCAGCGGAACGCTTAGAACTGTGTCCAGCATTAGTCCTGTGCTTTTCGCGTTTGCGCATGTTTCATTATAAACTATGAATGCTCTAATGTCTAAATGTGTGTTGTATAAAATTCAATGTATAATGGCCTGATAAATCATTACTATGTGAGGAAAAACTGTCTCCACAAACTTCGTCGATCTTAGCCGATTTCTGCGTGATAGACGCCTTACATATCACCTATTGAGTGGGGTATTTGGCGACCATAGTATTATTACGTACGTAATGTATACACATAGTTTTTTCGAAGGTCATCGACGTTGTGGGGGCCAGTTTGTTTGAAAGAACGCTCTAAAGCAAGCCGATAAAAGTGACTAAGAGCATTCATCCACCGTTGCATTACCATCAAAGAAGAGAAAACTCGGTCAGAGTAAATACTGCTACAGATAGTCCCATTTAGGAATTCTTCCGGCGTCCAGTTTTAAGGAGCGGTGATTTCAATCGGCCGTACATCGCATAGAAGGTGTTTATGTTTGTTTGTATGTTGTTCACCTAAGAGGTGGAAAAATCTCTAAAAAGATGCGCGTGCGCCGGAATGAAAATAAGGTGGGCCCCTCGTGAATTGGACATATCCGCTATATATCACATCCCACCGGAACGTCGTTGGAACTTACGTCGGTCCTAGGCGATATATACGACATCTCCGTGGAAATTTTTATGTATTGTCAGGGGACTTACCATGCAAAATCGTGACGCAGGTCGAACTGTGGTCAGATTTTAACATGCGACAGACTGATTCAGGTGCCTGTTTCTTTTTGTTCTTGGATAGACCAAGGATGGTCCATTTGATGGTGTACTGGGATGTAAATACTAAAAAACCTTTCCTATTTGGTGTAGCAGATCATGATGATAATGAGTCACCCATAAACGCTACCATGCCGACGAAATGAGGAAGACTGTTTGCAGTGAACTGGTTTATTAGCAGACACAAACCAAGTGGTTACAAGACATTAGACAGAAGTTAGTATCTTATCTGCATAGTATTTGAAAAGTGGAAATTTTCATGCATCTTCCTGAACTTTTCCGAATTTTCATTGTTTCAATAGTAGTAAACGATACTTCAAAGTGATTTTATAGTTTGCATAGTAATCTCCGCCTTCTGTAGGCTGCGGAGGTGGAGCTTGGATATCAGGCTACTTGCATGCATCATCAGTAGTACACACCATCAATCGATACTTACACCACAAGTTTGTATGCGACGTAATCCAGACATTAAGATTAGTGACTGTGTATAAATGTTCGAGGGGGAGGGGGGAACTAATTAAATTCACGTATATTGCCCAAACCACCGGGGTGATTGTATACTTGTGAATCCACCTCCGAGAGGCTTCGGGAACCGACTACAGAAAGAGGAAATTTCATTACTTATAATCCATACACAGCCTTCAGTTATAGGTTCATCCGATCATTCATTGATACTATGTATTTCTTTTGTTCTCCTCGCAGGATTATCTTAAGCTCCTTTGCAGCACGTTAGCTTGGAACCGTCTTAAAATGACTCTCAGTTCTCGTCAGTAGCACTACGGTCCCAGATGGAGCTAAACGATTTGATAATCCTCAGCTTTGGAAAGCGTCTTGATTACGCCTTTCGGACAGCATGTATAAATGCATGCGTGCTTCTCTTTTGCCTTGGGATAAACCCAACAGAAATACGTTTCTGTCGACACCCACAGTTATTACTGAACTACAGCTACTATGGTCACTCAGACATTGACGGGAAAGCTGCAACAGAGAACGAGACCAATGAACCAACAAATCGTTCCAGCATATACCTGCTGACAAGCACGTCTCAGATGCTACAGATATCAACTGTCAAACATCTAGAATGCCAAGTAAATTTAATCCTGTTAAAGGGATGACTATAGTTCGGGGAGAAGTATGAAATGACTGAAATGACTGGGCAGGAAGCCGTACAAGGTACACAACTGCTGCTTTCATTTGATATATTATCAAAACTTTACCACTGGAGTTTTCGTCCATTCGCTGGCTTTATCGAGCGGATTTCAGCAGCTATATATAACACTGGTTAAGCATGTTACCTAAAAGATCTGACTATCTTCCTCCTTATGCTACCTTAATATCCACGAATACCTCTAACCTACCTACCGGGTCTGATAGACCTTGGGCTAAATACCGGGCATTTTCCCCAAAGTTTCTTGATTACCATAAGCTCATTTTAACCGCTTCTATCTGATGCAGGGCTCCTGGAAAAATAACTCCTGTTTGGGTTAATTGGCAGTACTTTTGAGTAGATCCAAAACTGATCACAAAATCAAATTAAGTCTCCATATTTAGAATAAGAGATTTTCGGTGTCCGTTGCTCCATCAACACTGGTAATCCACGTTTCGTCCATCAGAACCACATGTGTTACCTTTCATGTGAAAATCAATCCACAGTCGTCATTGTAAGCCGACGTTTTAGAGACACGCGTTTGTGCAATTTAATTAGAGTACATGACAGTTACAAGCAAAGCGGCGTGTAAAATGCAACGTTAAAGTAGTGGTTTTCTCATAATGGGATATCAATTGTCGGACGTTGCCGCCTAGATGCGACCGACTGTAGAAAGACAACACACTCAGGCTATTACTCAGAATTTCCGCAATGTCCAATTGTCAAAAACACTGTAGGAAATTGTGAGCGTGATCTTCTTCGTTAAAACAGCTAATAACGGACAGAACTACAGTTAACTAATATTACTAACTTATCATCACATGCGTTAAAAGCGATCATAAACGTATTCTAATATAGTTTGTACATTTACTGTTTTATTTGCGACACAAACTACAAAGGGATGTGATGTGGTGCAAAGATTAGTTTACCACAAAGATTAGTTTACCAGTAAACGCACCAGTAACTTTATGTCTGTGGCGGTGGTAGATTCAGCACTTAGGAAAACAAGAATAGGGATGAGTGAACAAACACGGTAGGCACAGGTGCGCCACAGTGACCCTAATAAACCCAGGTGCTGTACAGAAATCCTTCTGAACCAAAGCTTTCGCAATCAGTCTTTATTTCCAAGCTAAGCTTTTTTGATGCTGAAAACGCACTCAATCCAGTAGAGCACCAACAAGAATGATTTCACCTCGTGTTTTGTCGCACCCAGCAGTGCCAGTTCCTGAGTCTAAGCGACTTGCGACACCAAGCCAATGTCGAAGTAATCACTAGCGCTGAATGGTCCTGGAAACATTCAGAACCAATAGCATTTGCTGAGTTTGGACATTGTGTATCCATGCTCCTGTTGGTTAGGCACTTTACAAAAGTTAATAGAACAAGATTATATTGTTGGTAAACGTGTTGCTGTCCAATCAGATTAGCACAGCACCCAAATGAGTAAGTTCAGCCTGTTGGGACCACATCGCCGTTATTTACTGGCGGCAGCATCGCACGGAATACAAACTACCTCATGCTGACCCGAACGATTTTCTCCAGGATTTATTCGTCTGCTAGGGTTTATTCTCATTTGACACACAAGGAGACAGCGACCATTGACTGGGTACTTACGGCAGAGACGTCATAAGTTTAACAAATCTAGAGTTTGGAGGTAAACCAAAAGGACCACACGATACCCCAAAATGTCCATCATCTCATTCATTTAACTACTAAAGGGATATACTTCTAGCAGTTATCGGACTCCCTTTCAAGCCATCAGCATTCGAATATGCATCAGTTTTTTATGAGCTTACCGATAAACGTCCCGGTTAAGGACGTCGTTTAATCGGTTGAAGAACTACTGTTACGTTAGCTTCCATCATAATAAAAATCTGATGAAGCAAAATTTTATCACAGGGGTCCCAGTAGAGCAAATTACAAAGCGGTCCAAACAAAGCAGACTTCTGCCGAGGATCTATAATATTTCTAGGAAGTTGTAGCAGGAAAATAGTACCGACCTCTGCAATCAAGGCTCGGTCGGGGTGAGTTGGGTTTTCATTGAATTACAGAACAGCACTGAATTTTACAACCTTCTCCCACGCCAAAATTTTCCTCGAGAAAATGGATACAGAATAACAAAACTAAGCGCCGGCCGGAACAAAATGTGACGTTTTAAGGTTTAATATAAGGTGCTAGAGATACAATAACTTGAATCTGAAAAAGATACTTCTTGAAACCGAATTAAATTACTTCCAAGTTGTAGCTTTGAGTTTGTTTCCGTGTGCTTCAAGAATGACGGCAAATTTAACATGGATAATTGTCGAACGAACATTTATTCTGGATTAGTTCGTGTTTTATTCCTAGGAAAGCATTTGTTACTTGTAGAAAGTAGAAGCTTACGTCATTATTCTATAAGGGAAAATAAAACGTGTCTTACCAAGCCCTACATTTCTAACGGTACACACCAAAACCACTATGACGAATAAACAGATGGTGCTAGAACTTCGGTTCAGCGCCCTTCCATCTTACTTAGGGTAAGATTACTGTAAATATGCTTTGAGAACGACCTAATCAAAGCCTATTTGGAGTATTTAGCTAAAAATGGCGGACATGACACTGCATACTCCAATGCAAAGCAGCGAAAAACAGAAGAAACCTATTTAGAAGTTTGAAGACGACTTTTCTAGAGCCCATGCAACGACCTGCTGGAAAATCAAGATTGCCCATGTAAAAGGCTTGAGGAATAGAAATGTCTTCCTTATGAGGGACCGTTAACTCTTATTTTGCCGAAAAGTGGAGATGTGAAAAACGATGACCGGCTTTCGATGATATGCCTCGTCTATGTGTTTCATTTTTTTGTATGGATTAAAGAAATTTCCCCCGGCTGTGTAATATGGACTATCACGTTTGGTTTCTTGTTCATTTGGTGAATTATCTAACGCCGCTAGCACACGGAAGAGTATAAATGAAACACAGCCTAATTACTAACAAGGACTTCTGGATGGCAATCTCCATTCTGTTATTAAGGCAAATGAAGCGAATCTCTTGTGATAAAGTTCAGATTACGTCTTGTTACGAGCAGTGTATACTTTAGTTTTACCAAAATCCAAGATTAGTAAAGGGGAGCTTAGTTACCACTTTTACCCAACCAATTAAACCAAATGAAGTTGTGAATTTTATGATATCATTAACCCCCCGGCTGCACTCCACTAGTGTGAATTCTCATCAGAGTTGATCGCGTGCATTATTCCAAGCCATCTAGTCTGTTCAGTGGCATGCCCTTGAACCGCGGTGCAGCGCGAGTATCGTCCAAGCTGAAAATGTTACGGATCGCGTTTTGGAAAAGCCAACCAAAATAGTTCTTCCGGGTGCTGTACGTGAAGTACTTTAGGGACATACAGTGATAAACCAAAACCGCTCACGCCTTTCTTTTTCGAGCCACCTTCCATTTGCTGGGTATAGCTTCATTCACTGGCAGTCAACCCTCAGTCAAGGACGCGTTTTATTCTAAGGTCAGTGCACAAGAGTGCGTGTGAATGCGATTTTCATGTGAAACCAGGGTGAACAGGAAAACAACTCATAAAAATAGGTTGCGCAATAGACTCAAAGATGGATTCCATACAGGCCATCAGTCTCATGTGTTGGGCAGTATGGATGCCTTTCTAAGACACTTTGAAACCTAAACGTTTATTAGGCTAAAGTAAAAATCCATCTTTGAGGTATTTAGATGGGTTCGATTTTCCTGCATTACTTTTGTTTTATCGCGAGCGATGCATTTTTTATGGAGTTTGTCATTCATGCTGATATCCAATGAATAATCATCAGAGCGAATGCCGTTCTGTCTTTTGACGGGCAGTTGTACGAAGCCTCGTTTTAGGTGATATAACTGAAAGCTGTGAATATGAACAAGGCTGGGCTGGTATGTCATGCGCAGGTACACGACTGTGTCTCCATAACGTCTCTAAGGAAGACAAGCAGACTGTTTACTTGTCGGTCACTTTGAACCCCGCATGAAAATGACACCATCACTCAGAGATCTTAGAGCATCCGCCAGTCATCGGACAGTCACACATTGCACAGTCACAACGCGAGTAGTATTGTGGCGGTCATCCAAAGGCTCTAGTAATCTAGGTCGTCCATAAGTGACCCAGCAAGCGTTTTTTACAGTTTGTCCGAACAAGGGACATACTTATGCCAGGTGGGTTCGAAGGTAAATAAGCAAGCGAAGTTCACCATCAAAAATACTTTATCGGGGTGATGAACTGTTGCCAGTGTCAAACATTAGGAGGTTACAATAGTTCAGAAATAGATGTGTGCATATTTTAAAAATTCGGATCGTTACAAGACAGCATTATGAAACGCACAGGATAAGAACATAGTTAATTTGTCCATTCCAGCAACACATGTAGCGTGAAAGCTTTGCTAGCAAGGGAGGTGTTTAAAGGATTCCAAAATTCTTTAAAACCAGGTGTTGAAAATCTGATGTAGGACAAGGCTGACAGCTTTTGCCACTGAAATCCAATTATTAATGGTTTTAAATTAGAAACGGATTGCCGGAGAATTTGAAAATTTGTGATGGGCAACATATAATTTTAATTCAGCATTTGAAGAAAGACAGATTAGGGGCAGAATCTTGTTGCCAAAATTTAATCCACCATAGATGGTCCTCGTCAGACGTTAACTGAGTGAAATGAATTGGATATTTTGACGATTCGATGGTTTCAGCCACTATCCGCTAGGCGGAAATAATTTGAGCCCGAACACAGGTCACCTGAGGTGAAGCACATCAATCTTGTTTGGTTACTGAGCCCGAACAAAGCAATCAGTGCTTTCTATGATTCTGCCCTAAGCAGGGATACTGGGTGTGAATGCCTATGGATTCAATAGCAGGATATGGAGTACAGTTACAAACTCATGTAGCTAAACGGTGAGGTGTATATTAAGTTGACGTTAGCAGGAGACTCATATGGAGCTCAGCTTAATCCAAGGCAAATGAAGAGAAACGCGTATGCAAAAACTTTCAAAGAAACGGTTGTCCAAGGAATTCCATCTGGAGATCTCTGAGGAAGTGCGATTCGACCAACTCGACAACCGGATGCGCAAGCGAAACAATCACATCGAAAACATTAAAAAACATCAAAAGCATTTCGGAGATGATCGCATGGATAATACGATAGCATGCCATAAGATTTGCCCACAGACCAACTGACTTACTGCCAAGAGTACTGCCAAAACCAAAGAAGATACTTAATGCAATGGAGAAAACAAATATATTCTACGAAATTAAATGCAAGGATTGTGAAAAACATCAACCAGAGTCAGCAAACGCACGCTCGCTACTAGTAGACACGAACAACTCTCGCTCATCTCCGCACACAAAGATTCGGAAGGACACAAATTCGACTAGAATAACGTGAACATACTGGGGCAGGCAAAAACAAAGAAAGAGCGCGAGTTCAGGATGGCGTGCTACTCCACTGATGGAGCAATAAGAAAACGCATTGAGGTCGGTTTTTGCTATCAACCTAAGAGGACAAAATTCAGAACCATAAAATCCGGAGTGGAAGAAGGATCCAAAGAAGAAATTAACGGAACTGCAAACCACTAAAAAGAGAAGGTATACCACCAACCAATCGAGTAACTGAGAAGGCGATCACCATGCAATACGGACCACGAACGGACCAAACGAAAAAGACAATAATGGATGGCAATTTCAACGGTTGCGTGGCCGTAGCCAGAAAGAAATATAAACCGCAAAGCGACGCAGATTGTGATCGGATCAATCAGAATCCGGGTTCGACGATTATCAATGGTCAGTAAGGTTACTGCGGAAAAGCGGCCCTTTGTAGACTACATAAACGCAACATAAAGAGAGGGACTACCCACCCAACAACGTAAACAAGAGATTTCCTCGAATGGTACGAAACGTTTGCAATTTAGTTGCCAAACTCCTTGAATAGATCAAAAGCCACCTGACCAATTACCAAGTAATGCAGCCGAGCTACCCATATCCCAAAGAATTACCAATTGAAGTTATTTCTATATGTTTCATCATGTCAGAAAAATTGCTTCGCAGTTTGTCTTCAGTGGAATTCCACACATATCAAGAAGGCGGTAGACCAGTTAGAAGAAAGCAAACATAAAATTGTGGCAATAAAATCTCCGTCTCATGGTAACTTTGTCACCTACAATGCTTGTTTTTCCGAAGTTTTGTTCACATACCATTTAGAATGGGGTGGTTGTACAAATGGCTTTGATACTCTGTATTATGAATAAAATAGCACACGTTAAATACAGTTACTATTGAATCCCTTTTAATCGTCTTGAGTTGGATTGTGATTAGGAATCGAAAATGTTCCTGATCAGAGTATGCTGATCGAATCAGACCAGCAGGAAAATTTGGTGGTACCGAATGGTCTTTTAATGCGCTAAGAGATTCAGTTGTTCAGTGGTATTACGAGAAGCACATATTGGCATGGGAGTTGTTTTATGTTCCAGTTGCAATGAAACTGAAGACGGTTATTTCGTTTTCATCTTTCCACAGTGTGTTCAACTACAAAGTAAAATCGATGGAAATTCAGAGACTAGACCTACCTGATGAGCGCTAAAATGGGCGTGATCAGTAAACAGATGAACAGGGCTTTTGCTGACTATTTGTGCTTTCGCGATTTGCTTACAGAGCAACTTGGGTTGGTCAATAATTATCCATTTCTGTTCCTACGGAGTCAAAAAGTCTTGATGAGCTGTTTTTATGGCACATCAACAAATATTTGCTCGCCAAATGCCGTATCTGTGAAGTCAGCTTCATCCTTAAGCGTGGTCGTGAAGACCAGCTATAGCAACATATTCTAGGACTGAGCTGTCGAAAGCCGATGAAGATCCATGTACATGATCACAGTCCGGTCAGTCTATCCTCCAAGCCAGTCTTAAATATCTCCCAGTTCATTTCTCCGTGTGGGGAGAGTTACACTAAGACACTATAAATTTATGCAAGCTGGCCCCGAAACATAGCTTTCTGGTAGGCTGTGGGCATGATATAGACATTTATGAGCCATTTATTATCATGTCTGCTAAAGACAGGACGCTGGTTGCGCTGGGGTTTGGCACAGGTTTACGCTGACACAGCGTTGTTTTGAGCCTTATATTTAAAGCAACTTACATAATCTAAATCACTTTGTAACCTAAGTGCTATTGCATACAAGCTCCGAATCAGTTGGATACCAACCTGTTTATTTAAGCCAAATCCCGAAACGACTTCTCGTGATCCATTTGTCTGAGGTATCAATAACCACAGGGAAGCTTGCCACAGCTCGCCACTCATGTTACCGTCGCACAATCAACAATTTGCTTTTGGTAACAAATCATAAATGGTGCAGCAATATGTTATGCCTCTTGCTGTAAAGCAAACAAAGGCAACCATGGCTTATCACCGCTCACCTAACAGATCACCAAGAAATGCATTGTTTACCCTTTTCCGTTATGTTGTAGCGTGCTATGTTTACTATCCACGTGTGCATCGATGCAGCTTCTTATCTGCAGTGTCTATTACAACGAATGGTAGTGTCTGAATAAATGTTGTTGTATCGTCCTACAATCACTCATCTGGAACTGTCGGTGACAATACGAACATTCTTTTTCATTCAGAGTGGATTTACCATTTCTACGGTGAATTTTCAGTTGCCTCCTCCCGTGACCATATTGCGAAGAGCGGAGATCGAGTATCCCGTAGTATTACATCTCAGCTCGCTAATTTTTAAAGTGTGGTCCCCAGCTAACTGAAAAAATGTTGATTCTTGGACCATTCGTGCAATGTATTCTCAACTGGCCGAGCACAAAAATATTTACCTTTTTCCTTCCCGCATATTAATTACCTGGAGCACCAAACGGCGGAGCACATTAAACAAATAGGCACTGCAAAGGTAACAGGTCGTATCTTCCCCCCTAATTTCATGGACTGCTAGGGTTAAGAGTTTTGAGCTTTACCCAGTTATATCCCCCAGTTTGTTCCCGCATTGTGGTGAATAAAAAACCTAGTTCAAAAATAGTTTCTAGACCAAGCAAATGCAACACTACGGACGAAGCGAAAAAAACGAGGCATTTGGCTCAGCTGCACTTGATTTTCTCGGTAACTGGTTCCTGTGAAAATAAGAAAATTTGGGGACTAAGCTCACTTGATGAGCTCCAAAGAGCTCTTAACAGATCAAGGACTCAAAAGTTACTGGTAAACTGAATTAAAGAAGCCATAAACCATGGCTTCTCGTGGGTTTGATTTTTGATACCTGAATAAATTTTTAATAAACAATGAAAGTAATGGTCATCAGTTTGAAGTGCCTGTACTCTCTCTAGACATTTTCTGCAACAGCATACTAAGTGTTCCTCAACTGGAACGGAGTAACTCAGGTTTATTTAAGATCAGTTTCTGGAGGAAAAGGGTCTAAGAGAAAATCGCCCCTACGCGTTTAGACTTCTAGCATTTGGATCAGATTTCCAGTTTTGTTGACAGAGACTTTTGAAAGCCTAAACTTATTCCCCTGGGATTTGCTACAGAGGCTCTGCTTCCGTTGTTATACAACAATGTCCTCTCTAAGTGGACACGTGTCACTTAAACCATGGTATTCACAGCAAGATGGGTTGGGTGCTTGATCGAGGAAGGTGACCTATCAAAAAACCGTGAAACATATGCCGTAAAACGTAGGACAGTGTTTCCGACCAGCGATGCACAGCAGGCTCATCCGCTAATCATCTGAATGAAGCACTAACCGAACCTGCACCAAGTAGATTGAGTGTGGGGAAAATTTGGCTGGGTATACCATCGGACCTTGAAAATCCTCAGAGAATATCGACCAGCGCAAACTTTTCTCTGCGGGCTGCTTTTCATGCGCGCTCGCCCAATAAAAGTTGTGAAATGATTCACCTCCTGACCATGCTAACGGTTTTAACTAGGGGCAGATTTTGAAAACAATCGCTTTTCTTACGGTGGACTACCATGAGTAAGTGTTCCACAGTCTTCATGGTATCCTGCCTACGAGTTTCAGTCAACTGCTCATGAGCAGCATCCTGGGTATACCGGCCAATGAATGCCATCAAAAACAAAATCCAGATTCAACGATTTTTTTTTGCGATATCCGGGAGTAGAAGGAACATAACCAAAAAATCATCACTGAAAGACAAGAAAGTATATGGAAAAGTGAAAAAATGGGGTTAAGAAGGACGAGGTTAACCTTATGTTGTACATAGCAGCGTGACATAAGCTTATCTGATAATTTTGTATTTTCGGCTACACCCACATTAGGTAAGACTTTATTCTTCAAGGAATGGGACCAGAGAATCTCTGCGGAGCGGAACGAGGTGGGAATGGTCCTCCAGAGATAGAAATTATGAAGTTGGGGAGAAGTTTCGGTTGCATTTTCAATGGAGTTAGGGCCGCATCTTTAGTTGGATATGCGTGCTGCGTACAAAGTCTGCGTTTATGCCCAGCTAAGGTTGTCAAAAACTTATTCCATTCATGTGCATATTGCGACCAAGCATTGTTTACCAGAGCTATTTGTCAAACGCACTTCAATGGTTCACAGTCACTCAAAAGACAAAACCTCTATCCTACCAGCAAAAATCATTCACATTTTTAGAGACAAGCACGTAAAATCCAGGGGAAGTTTCATCGGCAAATTGAGCTGAGACAAAGTTTCACACCACTTTTGTGAAGGAACAGCGGCAGCACGTCGCATGTAAGATTTACGTGGTCGTTACAACTTGCTAGAAAGAAAATGAGAGTGATACACATACCCGAGATTAAAATCATAATTGAGCGGCAATACAACAATAAGAAAAATTCACAAAATATAGTTGTGGAGAAAATTCAGCTAACTGTCAACCAGCTGCATTTTAATTCACCATTTTCGGAGAAGACAAAGCCATTAAACAAAACACAATAAGCTTGGCATAAACTCGTCAGCATTTCTAATTTCCTTCCATCCGTAGCAATGGTTGATATCCGGAAAATTAGGAGCAAGGTAGAAAACTGTACAACTGCGTCTGTAGTCAACAGTTCAGAAGTGTGCGATCGTAAACCAAAATTCTGCACGTGGCTTAAATTTGGAGATATTCACAAATAAAATACTATATGATAAACGCTGAACTTCCTCTTACACAGCTTATACGTCTGCACTAATTTTCAAATACACAGAGGCATGACCGACCACGTTCACTTATGTTAATAATCTGCCTAGATTTCCAAACCAGTCCCCTTCCATGCAGTAAAATTCTTTCTTCTGTAGAAGCTAGTTCAGTGCTTCCTATATCTCGATGGATTTCTGTGCACTTTGAAAGTACGTATTTATTTGTCCTGCTTAATCACAAACACAACGGTAGGTGCAACTGCATTTCATGAGCTTTAACGTACGAACGTTTTTTTGAACTATATGCCGGTCCGAACAAGAGCGACATGTAATGCCTACTAGTGCAATTTATACATGCTGGAGTTACAGCCATCCATTCCGCGTCAAGTTTTGAGGCCTTTATGACCTTCACCCGAGAACACAAGAAACCCATTTTACGGTAGTAAGTCAGAGGTCTACTACCTCAAAGTTGGATGGAAAACTAGTTTTCAGTTTCTTCAGCAATTTGGTTTCAAGTAGAACATAAGGTTGACGAAAACCCGGGACTGCGCTTATTTGGTTTCAAGTAGAACATAAGGTTGACGAAAACCCGGGAACTGCGCTTACCTGATGAGCCCCAAAAAGGGCAAAACCAGTCGTGGGCTGTCGACGGATTTTCAGCGAACTTATGAGTAGTACATTGCAAATATAATTTTCAGTCCTTTCAAATTATACCTACTCCAGATAAAACTACTCCTACTTAGATAAAACTCACTACGTAGCTTCCCATTTGTGGTTGATGTTAAAAGAGACGCTTATTTTTCTAGCCTTTACCCTTTTGGCCCAGCCTGGGAGCTTTCCAGCAAAGTAGGTCTAAATGAGTGAGTTTGGCTAGTTGCATGCGAGGAGGACGGTCGTCTTTTAGACGCTCAAAAACCTTGTTTTGTGTCGCACACACTGATGAATAAATAACATTTCACATGCACCTCAATTTCTGAATTAATCCAAAAATGCATTGAATCCACTATGCAGCAAGGTATTCCGATTTACTAAATATGGACGGATAACTATCACAATGGTTTCCTTCCCTCAAGAGTTTGTCCATTTGGACAAGTGTAAAAATTAGAATAAACTAGCTTTGTTCCACGTGACAGCACACACCAACCTCTTTCTCATTTTACCAAATACAAAATCCTGTTCCAACAGTTCCGGAAGTTTAACTTTCTCTAGGAGTGAGTGGGTTCGAAGTTTAGAAAAATTACATCGACAGATGTGTTTTTCGTGGAACATTCTACGATTCCTTTTACTCACCAGTTTTAGGACACAAACAAATTCTTTACATTAAGGATGGGGTTCAAGATACATGAGCGAAGTGGTCATGACTACTTGTATATAAAAAGTTTATTGTTCTCAATCAGACCGGTTGTTTAAGGGAAGTGAAAACCCCGAAAGGCAATACGGAATACTAGATAGCACAAAACAGCATGATGCAGTGCTGTTTGTTTCACGTTTGTATTAAATGTTGCCTTTTCCACCTCTTTGAAGGCAGTACCACAAACTCAGAAAGCCAGTATGTCGGATTAACAAAAAGGTAGCCTAAAGCTGGGGACGGTTTGCAATTTCTTATATCAAATTATGTAGGAAGCAATTGAACAACCCAACCGTGAACGAGTTTTCGTCCAAAGATCCTGAAAGTTGTACCATCTGACAGACACAATCCACTGTTTGGTTCATCACATATCCTTCCTAAAATCTGGGCTAATTTTTGTTGGCACACTCGTCCTGTCCAAGAACATTTGCAAACATAAAAAACAGTTAGATGGTACGATTGTCAGTTGGTTCTGTGCCAACAAACAAATGATAAAACAATCAACTGTAAATATTACTGACAGAATGATGTGGGTGATCAAATAATTGAATATAATGTGTCAAGCCATTTCTAGTTTATTCATCAACACTGAACATTCGTTCCCAGCGGCTGACTGTAGCGTGACATCAAGGCCAGTGCTTTGGGACCTGCACCATCTACGCTGTTATTTTCGTTTGTTTCTTGTACCAAAGGCAAGTCAAAAACTGGGATGCTAATATTTCTCAAATGAAAACTCCTAAATCTCAACGAATTTGCTAGTTTATAGCTTGGTTGATACCAGCGATGAACAAGGGTAATGAAAACTGTGACCTCAATAGTTTTTCTCTATGTTGTTCAACTAACGACTCCCAACCAGTTGGATAGCAAACAACTTGAAACTGACTACCCAACATCACTGAATAAAGCTGACACTTGTCAAAGTTAGGGAGTTGAGGCGTAGATGTTGAAACAGGGAATCTCGGCTTGTGCAGGTGAACTTAGCGTTGGATTTGCACTTGAGAATACGAATCCTACAAGCCGAAATTTCAAGAACCGCTTCACAAAACTCAGGATATAGTCGCGAAATCTAATGACAGCCGTTTTAGGCACAGAAATAGAGCGAGATTGCGTTTATTTTCTTTGGTCCGATTGAATTCGTTATGATTTCGCCATGCTGTGTGACGAACAAATTCTAGCACATCGGGCCAGTCATGGATGTGACTTTAATGTTAATCAGACTGGTGGAATATTCCCTTATTCTCTGAGTGAGTCACCTTATTTTATTTCAAAGTACTTTGCAATGTACCAAATAGATGGAGCACACACCTGTATGTTTTGGGCATAGACCGTCAATTTACCGCCGTCAGTTAAGCCGACTGTGGCAATCTAAGGCTCTGAATATGGTCAGGCTATACAGAGTAAATTTTTAAGCAACATCGTGAACGAAATATCCAGCTGGGTTTGAGGTGAGCTTTCAGTTGAAAACGAGTTGGTACTTTGTTATTTTCGTGCTATTTGGATTGAAAAAGAACATAAGGTTGACGGAAACTCAAGGACTACGCCAACCCGGCGAGTCTTAAGAAGGGCGAAACCGGTCATTCTATGTCGAAGAGCTTGAGCAACGTTATGAGTGGTGAATTGGGTCCACTCACAGTCAGTTTATTCGGTTTTGTACAGAGAACTATATATGTTCGGTTCATATCAGGTTTGACGCAACAAAAGTGACTTGACTCCACTCATTTTTCATATTCAGTCGTTAGATTTGTCCTCTAAGCCTTTGAAATTAATATCATATTTATACAGAATACGAACAGCTTAAATAATTTCGTTCTCTATGGACCATCCGATACTGCCGTAACAATTTCATTGTCCCAGTAAAAATGAATTCCGCTTAACAGCTCCAGTTCACATTCAAAATGATTGTAGTCGAAAGGTTTGGGCGTTGTGTGCGACATATTGTTTGGGGTGGTATTTTGGGGAGAACATGACGTCAGTAATCGCAATGTTTGTTGTTTTATGTCCCAATCACCTTGGACAATCATCACGGACAAAGTTAGAAGTTTAACGGAGATAGGGAATACATGCCCACCGGTTTAGTTGTTTCAAACAATCAACGTTGTTTGCTATGGCCGACCCCAGCCAAAGACGTTCCATCTAATGACATTCGGTCAGATAGACAACTCACCGAATAAGATACAAGAAACCTGTAATCATCTAGCAAGGGTAACCTTCATATGCTTTATTCGAGACTGGACTTCATTCTACAGCGCTCATCGCTGAAACCAAATGGTGTAATTCCACGGGTGAGGATACTGGTCAGGCAAGTTTCAGCATTGTAAGTTTTATTTAGCGTCAACAACCGAGCGCTAGGAAGAGGTTGACCGATTCAATAATCCAGGTTTCAAAAGTGGATACATGCAGTGTAGAGATGCTAATGAGGAAAAATGTCTTCGGCATTTCCACGAAGGTTCTATTAGATAGATTTAAAAAAGCAGTGTTCAACAGATTAATGTCACAAACTGGTAAATACGTTTACACGGTAAAAGATAAAAGTCGTTTAGAACAAATACACTGTCAGATTCTTACTGTTCTCGAAAAGCGCTCAGAAATTTCAATACAACTAAAAGTGGACCATTATGTCAGTCTAAAATATCAACTTCGAGAGACTTTAAACTGAACTATCGAATCGTTATAGGATGACTTAGTAAGCACAGTTGGGGGTCACTTTAATTTTGCTTAAAAGTTACAACAAAGTACGTTAAAGAAAGATGTAATTCCAAGCTTTGATGTGGCCTCGCTTGACACAGTAATGACAAATGGTTGTTATTTTCTTACGAACTTCACTGGTGAGTGATGATAACACACCATTTCGGGTCAGCTTTACGCCATCCAAACAGCTAAAGGCCCCTATAAGGCACCAACCTTTCACAGTATGCTTGGTAAACAGTCAGGACTAACAGAGTTTTGACGTGTACATCAGCATGAACCGGACAGTATCAAAATGACTGATAAGCGTGGCACCTGGACAGTACATTTATTGTATTACAATGAGGCGAAATAACGCTGGGTAAAGCTAAATCACACGGATGTTGGAAGGGCCGTACGTACATCATATAGGAGAGATGCTCCTGAAATGACGCGTAAAACCCCACCAAAAATTAATATGTCCATGGCTTTTGACTGGAAGACACTGGAGGGGCACGTGACGCACCCAAACCAATTTATATTATCGCACAAGCAAACTAAGCGCTTGCCTGCGGATACGGTGGGGGCACGTAAACAAGCGAAAATAGTTGCCGTCTACGCCCAATAATACGTGAAGTCAACAGAATCAGGTTTCCTACCTTAGGACGTTAGTCAACACTACTCAATTCATTTAACATGACTACCATCGATGGCTTTTGGTTTCCGGTCGCTAAACACTGAGTGAGTCACCTTATTTTATTTCAAAGTACTTTGCAATGTACCAAATAGATGGAGCACACACCTGTATGTTTTGGGCATAGACCGTCAATTTACCGCCGTCAGTTAAGCCGACTGTGGCAATCTAAGGCTCTGAATATGGTCAGGCTATACAGAGTAAATTTTTAAGCAACATCGTGAACGAAATATCCAGCTGGGTTTGAGGTGAGCTTTCAGTTGAAAACGAGTTGGTACTTTGTTATTTTCGTGCTATTTGGATTGAAAAAGAACATAAGGTTGACGGAAACTCAAGGACTACGCCAACCCGGCGAGTCTTAAGAAGGGCGAAACCGGTCATTCTATGTCGAAGAGCTTGAGCAACGTTATGAGTGGTGAATTGGGTCCACTCACAGTCAGTTTATTCGGTTTTGTACAGAGAACTATATATGTTCGGTTCATATCAGGTTTGACGCAACAAAAGTGACTTGACTCCACTCATTTTTCATATTCAGTCGTTAGATTTGTCCTCTAAGCCTTTGAAATTAATATCATATTTATACAGAATACGAACAGCTTAAATAATTTCGTTCTCTATGGACCATCCGATACTGCCGTAACAATTTCATTGTCCCAGTAAAAATGAATTCCGCTTAACAGCTCCAGTTCACATTCAAAATGATTGCAGTCGAAAGGTTTGGGCGTTGTGTGCGACATATTGTTTGGGGTGGTATTTTGGGGAGAACATGACGTCAGTAATCGCAATGTTTGTTGTTTTATGTCCCAATCACCTTGGACAATCATCACGGACAAAGTTAGAAGTTTAACGGAGATAGGGAATACATGCCCACCGGTTTAGTTGTTTCAAACAATCAACGTTGTTTGCTATGGCCGACCCCAGCCAAAGACGTTCCATCTAATGACATTCGGTCAGATAGACAACTCACCGAATAAGATACAAGAAACCTGTAATCATCTAGCAAGGGTAACCTTCATATGCTTTATTCGAGACTGGACTTCATTCTACAGCGCTCATCGCTGAAACCAAATGGTGTAATTCCACGGGTGAGGATACTGGTCAGGCAAGTTTCAGCATTGTAAGTTTTATTTAGCGTCAACAACCGAGCGCTAGGAAGAGGTTGACCGATTCAATAATCCAGGTTTCAAAAGTGGATACATGCAGTGTAGAGATGCTAATGAGGAAAAATGTCTTCGGCATTTCCACGAAGGTTCTATTAGATAGATTTAAAAAAAGCAGTGTTCAACAGATTAATGTCACAAACTGGTAAATACGTTTACACGGTAAAAGATAAAAGTCGTTTAGAACAAATACACTGTCAGATTCTTACTGTTCTCGAAAAGCGCTCAGAAATTTCAATACAACTAAAAGTGGACTATTATGTCAGTCTAAAATATCAACTTCGAGAGACTTTAAACTGAACTATCGAATCGTTATAGGATGACTTAGTAAGCACAGTTGGGGGTCACTTTAATTTTGCTTAAAAGTTACAACAAAGTACGTTAAAGAAAGATGTAATTCCAAGCTTTGATGTGGCCTCGCTTGACACAGTAATGACAAATGGTTGTTATTTTCTTACGAACTTCACTGGTGAGTGATGATAAAACCCCATTTCGGGTCAGCTTTACGCCATCCAAACAGCTAAAGGCCCCTATAAGGCACCAACCTTTCACAGTATGCTTGGTAAAAGTCAGGACTTAACAGAGTTTTGACGTGTACATCAGCATGAACCGGACAGTATCAAAATGACTGATAAGCGTGGCACCTAGACAGTACATTTATTGTATTACAATGTGGCGAAATAACGCTGGGTAAAGCTAAATCACACGGATGTTGGAAGGGCCGTACGTACATCATATAGGAGAGATGCTCCTGAAATGACGCGTAAAACCCCACCAAAAATTAATATGTCCATGGCTTTTGACTGGAAGACACTGGAGGGGCACGTGACGCACCCAAACCAATTTATATTATCGCACAAGCAAACTAAGCGCTTGCCTGCGGATACGGTGGGGGCACGTAAACAAGCGAAAATAGTTGCCGTCTACGCCCAATAATACGTGAAGTCAACAGAATCAGGTTTCCTACCTTAGGACGTTAGTCAACACTACTCAATTCATTTAACATGACTACCATCGATGGCTTTTGGTTTCCGGTCGCTAAACACTTCACTTGGGCAAGACATGCTGCTCACAGACCAGAATCCAGAATGGGTAGTTTTGCTTCATGTTCCGGCAGAGTCACAAGCCAAAATAGTTTATAAACGCCTGCTAGGTTGTGCAGAACGTCGTTGTGTGGAAAAAATGGTGGTTTCAGGTCGGTCCGCTTGTGTCAACATCTTAACGTCTACTTACCGTGTGGGCTGAATTTAAAAAAAATGCAAGACTAAGTACAGCTTTCTCAATCTCTACATAACCCACAAGTTCAAACATGAACACGACTAATCTCTATCTGAATGTGGACTTCGGTTGACACATGTTATCTTGTCTAGGTGAAGTGCGCCATTTTGCCCTTCATAAAGATTGCCAGAGGAGTGCTTGAGGTAAACTTCATATCTGAATGGAATTTTCCGAACGGCATGCACAGTTAACGTGTGATTAACACCGTCGAAGTAATCGCCAGACATTTTCTCGGCATTAGTTTGCTTTACAGTTTAACTCTAGGATCAGTTAGCTTGTCAAATAAAGCTGTTTAAAAAATGGGATCAAAGAGGCCACTTAAAAAATATTCAAACAACAAAATGGTCGGCTAAACGGAATCAGAACACGAGGTATTCAATAATCTAGCTGCATTAGTGAGAAGCTTCCTCCTTTTGAAATCAAAGTATGGTGAAAAGGATCTAAAGCATATAGGTGAAGTAAATGTCTGCTGATTTCTGTGGCATTTTCAAGTTAAGCAGCTTTTACAGGTAAGACACGGAGGACTAACTAACGGAGGAACTAACTAACTGCGGACAAAATCTCAGCCTGTGTTCACAACATCTACGTATCTTCGGTTTTCTTTTCACTTGGACTGAGAAGATAAGTTCAAAGCGCCTAAAATCTACCTTTTTCTTCATACGACTTTGTTAAACAGGCTGGGTGAGTTAAGGAGCCAAATTCATCGCAATATCGTGGAACTGGCGGTTTTCTCCACGTACAAGTGTTTTATATCGACAGATGCTTTGCATAGTGTGCGCTACAGTGTTTACGAAGCTGATGAAGTTATTCCAATTTGGATGCATAAGATGAATCGTTACACACTTCGAAATTTTTTAAGGATGGTGGGGTTCTTCGATCTGAGGGCGGCCAAAATATAAGTTTGGACTTTCATGACAGAACACGATGTAACGTTCGGCAACCATACATCCTTTCTACCAGATAGCATAGGCTGAAAGATCATATAATGTGACAGGCATCTAAAGGCAACTAACTTCGTAGTTTGATCCTCCAGCGTTCTTTATAAGGCGTCCGACGTCTTGCAATGCTGATGTCAGACAAGGGCAGTACCACCGCCGTGTGATTCGGGATCGAAACTGTGCCATCACTTGCAAGGATAAGGTCATGCAAATGGTGCATTAGGAAATTTACCTACACAGGTTCAAACATTCAGTCCTTCAGTCCTTCAATATTCTCCCTCCCACGAGATGTTAGCCATCTACTGGTTTATTATTCAGCACGCTTTCCGAAGCTTGTGTAGGATCTTTTGATACTTTCATTGTCACCCGAAATAATTTGTCATCATGTTAGACCATATGATCTCAACACCATACATAGATAAGACACACCTATTGAAAAAAAACGCACTAATTTTTGAAGCCCGATTTTAGTTTCAAAAAATACTACACACGCATTGGATTTGTGCACATCTGTCTGAAACGAAAACCTACAGTTCAAAAGGCACGATTCATTTCAATCTGTCCCACTTATCAGTTGGCCGGATTGGTAGATTTCTAAAAAAAACTCTCAGAAATTTGGGTAAGAAATTGTGAATCTTTTATTTTTAGACCAAAAGTGGACTGTAATAAAAACGGAGGATTATTCACCCAGTAAACATGTCCGCCTTTTAAGTTCACAAACAAGCTTGAAATCTCATGGGTCAGTCCCCTGTTTGTATTGTGGAATTTGTATTTTGCATTGCTTGTTTCCGATTCACTGTCTTGGCAAATAATATCTGGTTATGTGATACGGAGCAAGGAATCAACAAAAGTATACTCAAACGCCCAAGATGGAAATCTCGGTATCAGGTACTGGTGCATCACATTTCCTCACTGCTTCATAAGGAACCGTAAACTACACAGATTTTAGCGGGGCTTTGCGTTGAGAGATGAGAAGGGAAGAAATGGAGTCAAGTCATCCATAAAACGTTTACTTTCCCCATTAAGGTGGCCCACTATTCTGGGCGAATAAGTGTTGCATAGTAAAACTCCATGTGAATGCCACTGCGTAGGTGATTTTTCCATTGGCCGTTTGGAAAAAAAGAATTTAAGTTGTTGCATAGTAAAACTCCATGTGAATGCCTTATGCGAGCCACTGCGTAGGTGATTTTTCCATTTCCAAAAAAGGAATACTTATGTGAGTGTGGTTAACGGACACTTGGCCGTTTGGAAAAAAAGAATTTAAGGTAGAGTATTTTAGCCGAATCACTACGATCATTTTGATAACCTTCACTGAGAAGTTGGACGCGAAAGTAACGACAAATTCGACTGGGTAAGATTTGTCTTTAGGCCGGAATCCCCCGGTATGTTCCACGTAACTTCACCTAACTCTTGGTGAATTATTTGTGTGATGAGTACGAACATACAAGAAGCTTGAAGTAAATTCTATGTCTAGGTAGCTAGTACGTATAATTAAAGCATACTGGTTTGAGGTCTAAGAGCATGCTTGCTGCCTATTTGAGACTGTTCTATTTACCTCCTTTTTTGAGAAGTCGTGTGAAATATTTCCCAGAGGAATCCAAATTTTTCCGGAGGTGTTCACTTGAGTATTGGTCTTTCAGGACGGTATGAGTGAACTTAGGAAGATGATGGTTAATCACTTGATGCAACGTCGCCATGTACAGAGTGCAAATCATCACATTATTAACTTATCGCTATTCAGATGGCGGTATCTTCCTTTCGCATACTTTTAGAACAGGCATGTGATAGACGAAATTTCAAGATATTGGTTGGCCTCCCGAAGGTTGCTTTGAGATTTTGGTCTTACCAAATAGATCGCCCGCGAGAAGTGACCCGCTTTGTGACTAGGTGGCTGCTAGAAGTATGCTTGGAAACCATTGTGATTTCTCCTTTGAAGAGACATCTTTTCCATATGTGAACTAATCAGGCAAGATTAGATTTGCTCAGGGCAAACTTTCGTATATTTTTGAGAAAGTTGAGATTACAGCTGCTTTTAGTGCCCCAATAACTCCATTGGTGGCAATGTGTTAGTCGGGTTTTATACTAATTGCGGCAGTTTTATGACCGTGTAAAATCATGGAACTGTGAGGCCTTTCTTGACTTCAATATATGCCGACGTTTTCACAAGGGTCTCGGTAAAATTAGAAGACGACAGTTTTTTCTATATAAGTGAAACTAATGCTAAAATCAGGGTGATCCAATGGAAATTGATCTCTGCATTCAAATTCTACAATGTCCTGGTAGTTAGGCTTCTGAGCTGTAACAATCTTGTTGACTAAGCTGAATGAAACTCATTTGCTTAAGATATTTCCGTGTCAGAATGGTCTAAAGGGAGAGCAGTCCGAAGAGAAACAGCGAGGCATCAGACTGCATAAATTTGTATTATGAGAATGTTTGAGGAGTAACATAATGCCGGTTGGAACACACAATCCATGCGCATTAGCCATCATGGTAAAAATAATTATTAAAAGCAAGAATATTGTACTGGTCAACAACACCAGAAAGCTAGCCCGAAAAGAGTACCGGATTTGTCGATCACATTTATAAGAAAATAACGGGTGCACCGAACTGCACCAATGTGAGAATGATGGCCATCCAATTTAGGATTTGAAGAACCAGGCAAGCGAGTGTCTAGCTTCCCACAGTGCCACACACAGACAAAGAAATGAATTATATGGCCAGCTACTAGACCTTGTCTGATCTGCACCTTAAAGGTTCGGGGCAGGATCATTCGAATTCTGGGAATGAAAAGGTAAGTGAAGCCTTAAAAAAGATACTGATGTCAGTTTGATCTAGTTTTAGTAAACGACAATAACAACAGAAGATTGCTGCCGATTTGTGCAGCGCTGGAAATCGCATCACCAAATAGGTGATTGAATATGGCAGACATCGCTTTTGGGGTTGAATGATTCAAGCAGAAGACAATATGCACTTAGGCGACTATGTAATTGTGTGGTCGGAATGTCTCGCTAATTTACCAGTCATGTAGGCTGAATGCAAGCTCTGTCACACGAAAGCGTGTGATGCATACCGCACAAAACAAGCTAAAACTAGGTTTAAAGAAACTAGAGAACCAAAAAACTGCACCGAGGTTTAACGGGGCTCTAACGTCGGAGCTGATGGATAATGCCCCAAGCAATCGAAATTACTTTGGCCTAAAACACACAAGGTTTCAAGCGGCTACCAGTGATATAACTCAGGAAATAACGCAGACAAGTTTAAGGTGATGAGAAAGACACATCACTTTCTACTCTATTTTAAGTGTAGATGGCATAGCAGTTAACCACCAAATATTTGTCAAAACAGCCGACAATTAGACCAACACAGAAGCTTGTAGGCAGCTCAGGATGTCACCATCATACATCTAAAAACACCGGCAAAAATACAAAACGATGACAGAGTGAACGCATTCAGCTGAAAGCAGATAGCCGTTGGCACCAATTTTTTAACGAATCATTATGTCAGATGTTTAGCGAAAATCAAATATCTTTGGTTGACAAACAAACCGGCGAAAAGCCAGCAAACCAACGAATGTCCGGTAGCAAATGGAAAAATTATTAACACTACGGCATCAACCAGGAGATATTGAATGAAATGTGTAGCATACCTGTTTCAACAGAGAGTAAAGACCTACTTTTCTGACTAACCTAGACTCACACGATTATTGGGGACCTGAAATCGACTGCAAAAAGACAGAGCAGTGGGACTGGGTGTCTGTAAATATAACTGTAACTTCCATCCTACGTTATGGGATGAGTCAGAATCGCAAAGAATGGCATGGGGAATGACTGTAACAAGATGCGTGAGGATCTTCGATACGCATCACTTTGCTGTTCTGGAGAAAAAGCGTCATCAAGAATGAACTGTATCCACTCAACGCAACACTGTTCATGTGGAACGGAATGACCTGAGAACCGAAGTGTCCTAAATGGATCGTTATATTTGACAACCTTGTGCAACACACGCAAGTCCGTTTTATTGTTCATGACTCCTCTCTGGATGATAAATAACACTAATGGGGTTATCTGAATGCCAACAAGCTAGCAGTACGAAATTTACGATGTGGTAATGGGCTGATCCCGGCAATCGCTGCATAATGCCATTCTGAGGGATGTAGAGCACTACGCTGTGACCTAAAGGTTTTTATGGGTGAAGCCGGTACCTCGAAGATAAAAACGCAACACGTGTCAGTACCAATTATTACTCCATTCTGTCTAGATGCGGGACTTTGAGTCTTCCTGATCCTGGTTACCTGAATCTAAATAAATACCAAGATCCTGCGTGCAACACAATAGTCGAATCTGTGCAAGCCATCTGTGACTGTTCTTTTATAGGCGAGCGTCCAGCGGTGTGATTAGTGTAGCTTGACAAATCCCATTCGAATTTTATTCATACAGGTACACATATCTTTGGATTTTCTCTGTCGCAACAGCTTCTAACGGATATGTAAATTCCTAGGTGGAATGAACGCGCAACTTAATTTAAGTATCGTATATGGTTCAGGGAATGGTCGCTTAAAACCAGCGGTGAGGTAATTGTGCTCCGTTATGAGCTAAGGTTTTTAGTACACAAGTTATTGGGATAGTTGCTATTTAGAGGTCTCGTTGACATTTGGGCAGATCTTATTAGGAACCCAATGAGCATTGCTGAATTCATCCACCTCAGTGTGATTTCCGAGATCATGTCTAAAAACTTTGTTTTTTAATTCACCATCGTCTTCTAATGTTACATTTTGTAGAAAGGTTTAGGCTAAGTATAATATCCACACGTCTCCAACAATCAAACAAACTCATCAGACCTCAATTAGAACCACTGTTCCGTTTTTCTTTCCAAGGAATAGTGGGTGGTCTAGTTGTGTTTACGGGTCTCAAATCTTGGAAGACAGGCTGTCTTGAAATGGGTGCACTAGGTACTTGGGTAAGATAAAATTGTCGTATCAGTTGGCTAAATCCCCTTTTTCTTTTCTTTCGCACTCTACCTAGAAACCAAAATCTCCAGGTTCTTGCCTATTTCGAAATTCGGTTTGTTACTTTATGTCCCAACACATTATACAGTGAATTGTTTCCATCCATTTTTCTGTGAATGAGTGATTGAAATTCCATGAAAAAGGGTATTAGCACTTTAAAATGAACATACTTATGTTGTAAATATTTTGAAATGATAATGATACCAAGAGCACAGGAAACGTCGCAGCTACCACGCCTCGAACAGGAACAAGAATATGGTTGACGTAATTATCGCGGTATTAAGTTTGGTGTTTAATTGTATGAATGTCGAATGGTCTGACATGAGAATGATGTCTAGTTAAAGTTTGACCGTACCTCAGGAAACTGAGTAAAGACAGCGATTCGCCTTTACTGGGACTCGTCAGGTAAGCATAACTTATTAACGAGAAGTCTAATAAATGGCTTGCATCTTTGAATTGTCTAGCTTTAAACCATGCAAGGAGAAATCTCGGATGAAACGCAGAGCTGCATTTCTTCTGTAACAACTGAGTTCAATGTACTAGGTTTCTTGTGTAATGCGCGATTACGGGGTGCTAACTTCCCATCAGTTAGAATTCATAGTCTTGATAGTAAATTTGGGTTGATCCATTTTTTCTTAGTGTTCCAAAATGGAGACGAATTGTTGCTCTTCTGAAAAATGGTGCTTGCCTGCTGAAACTGCACTCAATGGCCAGATACTTGAGCGCCATTTTGGTACCAGGTCAATCCGCAGCGTAACTAACCCAGTCGGTAGGTTATGTCTGACTGTAATGGCGCCTGTCGTATACAAAAGCAATACGTTTTCTAGAGGTGATCGTTGATTTTTATCTCCATCTTTTGCCGTCACTGAAAATGACTTTCATAACATGCAAGACACTGTTTCCAAGTGACCGAAATTAGTTGAGTGACCAAAATTGTGCTACTTAAAGAGTCTTATGCATATAATTCCGATATTTTTTCTTCCAACCGAATTTTACTAAATAAACTCAAAACCTTTACGAGTTGGCATTCTACCTGAACCCCCGAATCACTTAACTTTGCAAAGTAGAGACAATCCACACTCAGCATCACAACAACTTCACTATACCCGCCTCCTTGGCAAAGAGAATAAGAAAATTAATATTCACAACAACCTAGGTTTATCAAAATTATTTTTACTGAGTTACTGAGTTATTCGAGTTATTTGCTTTTGCCTTGTTTATCTTAGCTGAAAACGGAAGACAAAAAGCTTCTCGTTCTTTGTTTAGCCGAACTTAGAAAACTTTTCGCGTAAAAATTAAAAAAATCACGTTCTTCTGACAAATTTAAGTGCTTTGCTCAGAACATTCACGAGTTCAGCGGGAAAATTTAGCAAACTAGCGCCCCTCATCCAAAAGTAAGGGGAACTGCTGCATGGTTCCTTCTTGGAAACAAATCACGACAGATCCGGTTATCATCGTGAGGTTGCAATTTCAGGCATCTAGATTTTATGAGACATATTTCTGGCAATTCATATGGGGGTTGGAACAGGATCGAAAATTTTTCAGGTGGGCGACGTGTGTTACTTTCGCCTGCAGGGTGCCGCATTTGGTGTTCAGTGTAGACAGTCTAATAAACAGGACGATAATAGTGCATAGAATATACATAAATAGACTGCACCTCATCCAACCAAGTCATTTATATCAGCCACTTGACGTTGGAAAAGTACTTCTTTATTTTTATGCACGCATTCCATTCATTTTCATCGGCTACAAACCTTCCGATGTGGTGTCAGAGTACATCGTCGACGAAGTCAAATTTCCTCACTCCCGGACCGGCGCGCACTAGATACCAGGGGAAATTACATCAACTCCGAGAAAACTTCGTGCAAAGCCAGGGTTGTTTCGGACTGTAAAATGATGAGCCGTTTCAAAAATTGTGGGGATCAGAATGAAAATATGGGAACATACATGGGCGGAACTGTGATTCATTATTTAATCTAGAGCATCATACCAGTACCACTCATGTTCAGGCCTATAAAGTTGAACTATAATGTTTCTTGCCAAATGGTACACACAAATTCGTTTCTCAAACGGAAAAAATCACAATTATTGGAAATAATTCTAACGAGCAGAACATAAATTTTACCCTAATTTTTAGTAATGAAGAGACACTGTGTTGGGACATTAAGACAGAATGTGAATAAACTTCAATTCAGAATGTCTTGAGAAGGGACATATTCGCATTAGGTTGGTTTGGATAATATCTCGTTAAGTACTGAAATTTCATTGTGCAAGCTCACTTTGCACAAAAAACCTGACGAACGAATCAGTCCCGGATCCAGATAGATCATTGTCATGAGCTACCTGGGGCGATGTTCCATCAATGCCTGCCACTCCTGGAATACTTAAATGGACTCCCGACCTTGCACTTGTCAGTGATTTCCTTGGATTAAACGTTTCAAGTCTACACAAAACGCGCACACCTCGCTTAGCTACTTAGGAGTTCTTGGACCCAGAAATAAGGCAACTATCACAGTCGGCTTTTCCAATCCTTGTCGGCTGGTCCGATGTCGGATGTTGATGGTTACTGAGAGTTGATCTCTTAGGCGCTACTCAATACCGGAAACTCTACCTGCGGCAAAACCCAGACAGCTTCATGCAGGCACTGGATCTCTGATAGGAATGTTACTCTTTTGGAGGCCCGGGGATTGATTTCTTTCAATTTGAAATGAGACAGCTTAAAATATTGTCCAACGCTAGATGAAACCAATTGCTCGTGCAGATCAAGAGGCTTGGTAGATCCGAAACGCCGAAGAAAAGAAAGATGCAAAAATGCTGAAAATGTCCGCAGATCATTCTACTTAGTTCATTTGACTGCTTTCCGGAAGCCGTTTGTTAGCAAAGGGAATTGTTCGGACCGTTGGGGGCAGTAGTTTGCACAAAATATGTAAATAAACTTCAATTCAGAACGTTTCGAGAAGGAAGATAGTCGCATTAGGTTGGATCAAATAATATTTCTAGAGTCACGTAGTAAAACTTCATTGGTCGAGCTCACATTACACAAAAAGCCTTGCAATTTTAGCTATATTCCAAAAGTAATTTCTAAAGTTTCCTCCCCCCATCTGAATCCTGAAACGTTTAAGGTAGCCTACACCTGTTTCGTGTTCACAGATATATAAGCTGTTTCCGCAACAGCTGTGCAGCTGGCCGTTATTTCTACGATCTGCCATTAATATAGCGAATTAATTTATGAACGAACTAGCAGCATATGAACTCATGCAGTCATAATTCCGTAAAATATCCTGTCGTTCAGGATTATGAGTTTGGTTGCGTCAGCTACGAGACGTGTAACGTTTTTAATAAATTTTAGACAGTTTAATTCTTACGGTATAATATAATAAACACTTTGTAGGCATAGAATGTAGAACTTAATGCAGCGTTTTAGTACTTGTCCTAAAATATTGCCTATATATCTAGGATGCGTGCAGAAAAGACAATTTTTGGAACATGCAGATGGGCAACTGAATGCTTTAAGCCAATGACATACATAACAAAGCAAGAAGGAATTTTTCGCGTGTTGTAAATGCAAAATAAGACTTTCTATGGGCAGCCTATCCACAGCAAGTGAACAAAACTGAAGGTGTTTTAGTCGTATACCCGCTATTGCATGCTGAAAAACAGTTGACTGAATCATGATGATAACTGGGCAAATCTGATTCAATAAAGTCCCACCTAAGAATCGCCCCATTAGTTCTTTCAACAAAATTATAAAAGACTTGGCAGGTTATCATGAAATGATTTAAGCTGTAAACTCCAACCCATGATTCTGCTTCTCTCTGATGCTTTCCACACAGCGTAACAACGGCTGTCAATCAATGCCAACATTCTCTTCATTGGGTCGGTTTTGATCAGGACATTTTCGAATGAAACCAAGTGAACTACAGTGATAGTGTACATCCATTAGAATGGATTCGTAGTCAAGCTCATTTGGCAATTTAGCTTCGATATTTGGTTAAATATGGGCGGAAAGTTGGTCATTCATGAAACACTTCAGACCACTGATCCCTGTCCAAAAAACTGGCAATTCGCGGTTTTATGCGAGACCAAAATGTGAAAAATTTTGAAACGTGCGACCACACGGACAAAGGAATGAATCATTAGATCGTAATGATAAGTATTAACAACAATAAAGTAGGGTGAAATACACATATCCGTTGTTGTGCGTGCAAACCCTGAACGAGTGATTCATGTACAAATGCGACGTAATGAAAATGTATTTTAAGAACTGGGAATATTTATGTTGCGCACAAACTTTTTTGAAGATCCTCATCTACCAGAAGGCATTCTAATCATCGCATCATTTACCTGTGTTTTATCAGACAGTAGTAGCAGAGACAGCAGTCTAGATCACGTGAACTTCTATCCATGAGTAAAAAATCACATACACAAAGCGCAATCGGTAGCTGCGACTGTAAGACAATCTGTTTTGCACTTCTATTTCGGTGTCACTGGGACATTTCAGCAAGTCCGTGTATGAAAACTGAACTTGAATTTCGTGCCTTTGAGCCTGAAGGTCAAAGCCAACTAGAGTTGGAAAACCAAGGATCATTTAAGCACTTTCATCTTTCTAAGGTGGGACCAGCTGTGCGCAGCGCATTAACACAACAGGTGATTTAGATAGAAGTCCTCCCGTTCTGCATTTTAGGGTATTTTTCATTATCGAACGAAAGGTGCCAGGGTTTTAACACTCGAGAGCATGGTGCATTGTCTAGACATTTGTAAGTTTTCCCGCCCGATATGAGGTGCTTGTGGTTTCATGGCTGAATTGCACCCGTCCACTCGGTCGATCAAACGGTTTTGGTGCAGCATGCAGTGGCTGTATCGTAGTATCATATACTTCTCAACTTGGGCCTGAGGAATAGGAAACGAGATATGTCACGCTAACCTAACGGTGGTTGAATAATCTGTCAAAGCCTGAAAGCAGCCCATTCACTAACGGCTGGCTCTTGCTTGACCAGCCCTGCCATAAGTCCGTACTATAGACGCGACCGATACGGCGCTTTTTTCCCAAGGTCAAGCACTTGACATGGCAATTTGGATACCACAGTGCAGCGAGGATTCAGTGCACTTACGCTTGTGATCACTATTTATCAGCAGGCGAGGAAATCGTAAAACGATTGTTTCGGCGTGCGTTTTTGACATAAATTATATGCGAACGAACCTTATCGTATGTGCATTCACCATGCTTATCAGTGACATTATTTTACATACGGCGTTGGAGTACACTGTTAGTGATGCCTCATCACTGCCAGTAGATAACTTAATAGACTTCATCAAACTAGGAACACCACGAGAAGCCTCCCTCTGTTCCTTTCGTGTGGCTTGACGATTCTGGTGTCCAAGAGATAGATTTTTACTAGCCCAACAGCACTTTTGGCTCGATGCTAACAAAACGCATCTCCCACATGAACCAGTAGGATTAATTTATCTCTCTTTGCCGAGTGGACTTCGGCAAGTACCTATAGTCTTGAAATTGGACAGTAGTATCCCCATACCTGACATACAACCAACGTAGGGTCAATGTTATTGAAACAGTAAACTGAGCTGTCGCTATCAGCTATTTTATGGTTGGTTGACTCTATTTGGATGCTAGGGTTAGTTATGCGTTGAACGCTTCCAGTGTGGCGATTTTCAGTTAAGCAGAGATGGATGATCTTTGGGTTTTGTCAATTTTTGTTCACTTTAGTCCTGAAAGCAAAGCCCTGGTGTATGCTGAGAAGCCGAGGAGCACTGTACAGCTGCGTCATCATTATCGGACCATCAGCAGCGCGTACCTCACGGAACTCGTAGAGTCTTTCCTCCGCAACCTCATGTCTAGTAGTTTGAGCACTTAACCATAAGTGGCTTCAATGCCCGGACGAAATCCCCATCAAAACTTCCAGATCCCCAACACACATCAACTATCTATATGGAATATAACCGACTTGGGGCTGTTTTTATTTCTAGCGCTACTTTTAGGAAACTGGAGAACGTTTCTGGTAGTTAACGCCAAGAATATTAGTGATGCTAAACAGTACACTACAGGAAATCTTACTTTGTGTTGTTCGACCAGGTGATAACTCGGGTTATATTCAGTAGTTTTGAGGAATTTAAAGGACATGCCCGTCTTACCTAGACTCTAGAAAAAAATTCAGAACAACTTTTCTTGCTTTCTAAACTACGATTTCCGTGTAAATAACGAAAATGAGTCCAAATAGTGTGGCCAACTTCTAAGATGCCGAATGTCTACCATTGATGAATAATCCTGGAAAATTTAGTTTGATAATGCACATATGTTTTAAAAGGGGAAATCTAAGTGCAGAGGGCACAAACAAAAAACACACGATTTTGGAAGGGCACGACTCATCAAAACCTGTTAAATGGGATGACATTCTACTAAGTATGGAGGGCTCCGTTATCCCTCACACCTAAGGACTTCACAGGTGGTTCTTCGGCTATCTGCTATTTATGAGCCCAACAACTGACAGATTTGGAGGTCGCCTGGATACTTTCAGGGCACTGGGGTGAAACGGAAATGAATAGAGCTAGAGCAGACAAATATCTGAACATGTAGTACAAGCACCCAAGATGTGGAAACCGTCATTAAGTGTCTGCTCTGCGATTCTTGCTCCAACTAATTGCCTTCTGTATCTGGTAGATATTTATTCCGCCGAAGACTTTATGTAATAGATACCTATAAGCTTATTCGACTTGAGGACTCACAGGTTGATCACAAAGATTGGTTGAACACAGTCCAGAATAAGTCTGGTACTGAGACTTGAATTATTATGAGTTAATAATAGTCTATTTTATTCTTGGGCAGGTTAATGGTACAGTGTTGTGAATTAGATTAAATGAAGTGAACCTCAAAAAATGACTAACTGGCCACGTCGGGGCGTCTCCTTATTTAATGTGTTTGGACTCCAAATCATAAACACCTCGAGCATGTTCGATGCTTTACTTCATGAGTGAATCCGGCGGTGGGCGTTCAAAAAGTTTTCAATAACATTAAAACATAAGAAGAGCAGGCTCAGTTTGCTTTAATACATTGTGACAAAAGTGAGATTTTCCAACACCAGCGTCCCAAACTAGACAGGATGGGTGCAGGAGCTAAGCTATGCTTACGTCTGTTTGTTTTTCAAATTCAACGATTCAGCAAAAATTCACATCGTCTGTTTGTTTTTCAAATTCAACGATTCAGCAAAAATTAGGGAAACTGAGGAAAACACCAGAAATTTTAAGTATTTTGTCTATTTTGATATGTAAATTTGAGAAAAGGCACTGGCATCAGATATGATCGTTTCTGTCTAAGAACACTGTTTTTAAGAACTAAAAAATGATTGCTCTCTTGATGTGTAAACGCCAAATGAAAGTTACTGAAGCATGAAAAACAAAGACATCCTTCATTTGGTGCTTGTCATTTAGTCTATCCACCGAATAAATTTTGAGCGTGACTGTTTAATTGGATTGGGACGGGAATCCAAACAATCCAAACTTTGTACGTTAGACCCCCGTTGTTCGTCATAAGACTGAGGTTTTTTAATGGCAATAAAAGCTGTAAATTATGAGAAAAATATCCTAATCAATCAAACAATTTTTCAAGATGATATTGGCTACTGTTTTCGAAATATCGAGATTACTGGAACCTTTATTTGTCCTAAATACCACCACAAATGATTGCTTAGGGCCAATCATGTTGAATTTAACGTCCTATTTTCTCTCTTGTCTTTTATGAACCATCTTTCAGAAATGCATGCTGTTTCTCAGCCACTTTCATATAAGTGGTGATGTGGCAACTGATCTTGACGAGACGTAAGTTGCTGTTGGCTTGTATCCATATGAGTTCTACAGATAGCTGTCGATGCATTGGACTGTCACAAATGTGTGCCTTACAAATAAACATCATGGATGCATATGAAAGTAGTTCCTCTGTTGACAATTACAAGTACGCCTGAAACTTTACAACCACACGGCATCAATTCATAAACTTATTCTTCATAACAGCCATTTGTGATGTGATATATAATGGCAAGATAAATTGGTGTAGAGAAAAAGTGGTCAATAGCTGTGTCAAAAACTGACAACGGTGGTCCTTGGTTCTGCGGACAGAAATCTGAAAGGCGGCCGGAGAAAAATAAGTTCGCTTGCTATGGACACTCTTTGGTCGGAGTGAAACGTGATAGTGATAATTTGCTATTGCAGGGCGAGTGCGTGTAGTGCAAATCACTAATAAAGAGGGCCACTGTGCTCGGTCGCCAGAGTATTGCTTGGACTCATTTTGTAGACACATGATACGCACTTTTCACACACTCACCGTTGTATGGCTAGCCAGTTTATTCTTTCGGAGGATTGTTTTAACAATTATATTCGATGATGACTAAATCCAGACTAAGCTTAATGAAAAAATACTTGAGGGCAGTCATAAACGTGTGGAAACTTTTTGCCTAATTGACACGACTCAGGTGATCAAGAGCACAAATCTGCTACAGTCCCGTCACCTGAATTGTTGATGAATCACAGCAAACCAAATAGGCTTGGAATAGCATTAAAAGAGCAGAAGTATTGAGGAATCAGCTTAGGAAACTGCACGTGCTCTACCTGCTGACTGAGTTGGTAAACGTGGAGGTCGATTTTCCCGTGTGTAGATCCAACCAAGCCATAAAGAATGTTTACTAGACTAGTATCCGAGTCAGCTTTCAGGGCAGTGTTCGGTTTCCAAGCTGGACCTATTTTAAAAACCGTCGTCCGCAATAAACAGTCTTTGGAACTAAAACAGCACTGTTCCTATGGCAACTACAAATTTCGTGTGCGAAATCTGCATTTTTTGACTTAGTGATAAGCGTATTTTACTGTGAAGTACTTTGATTCCAATCACATGGTTATCTCAGTGTGATTATACTACCTGGAGTTTAGATATGCCCGTTCAAATAAGCAAAAGAACCTTCACAAAAAAGCCATAAACATTGCTTTGGTAACATGACGACAAAGTAGACAAATCAGATCTGTTCCCGTCTTTTGTTGCAATAGTTGTTTATTCTGTAAAATCTAAGGACAATTAGTAGGTTAGTGGGATCGACAACCCCCAGTAGCGCATATTTACAAGTCAAAAAACAAATTGCTATCGCGCATAAAGTCGATTAGTCCAAAACATTAGGGGTAGTGGCTTAAACAGCGTAGATCTAGAAGCCCCGCGCCTTACTGTGGATTATCGAGGCAGGTCAGCGAAATTGTATTTTCTATGTGTATTGTTTTTTCTTACTTCGCAATTATAATTATGATTGTTAGCAATTACTACTTTTTCCCCTTGCGTTCTGAAATGTTATGACTGAAGTTAAGTGTTGTCAATAGGCCGGTGGGCATTCCAATGACTTTTATAGGTCGGAATCATCCTAGCGATTGATCAATACCTTATTTTATCTATAACGTCCTCCACATAGTCAACCAAGCGTGTTCAAAAAAATCTGGTTCTGAAGATCGTTTCTTGAAATAAAGAACCGTAAGTGTATTTCGTATTTTGAACAAATCCAGATTGAAAAATCCACCGTATCCAAAGTGATTGCTCAGTTTCGAATACTTTCGTTAATCTCAGCGTTACTTCAATTCCGTGACGCACCAAATTTTTAAACAGGCGAAATAATAGTTTTTATTTATCATTAGCTGCGCAGTCAACTCAGCGAGTTTTTTTCCAGATTTTTCACTCTTGTCCTTCTAGTAAGTAATCCTGACCGAATTCGTTAGTTCTGCGATTCATCAACGGATAACACAGCACGAGATCGCTGCAATTTCTCGACACCTTGCACCGGTGACTCAATTCCGTGACCAGACTCAGGCCGAGGAGATGGTCCATGCTGAAGCATGATTGTGGGCCCCACTGATGTAACGGTAAACCAGTCCCATGTATACTATTAGGACTAGTCAGTGACGCTTCTACATGCGCCAATCAAGCGTAATTTTGTTGTGAATCACAGTACTGTGTTCACTGGATATTCCGGTGATCCAGAAAATGTTTGCAAATGAGGGTTCAATACCGTGCTACAAAAAACAGCAAGGTTGAACTCTAAACACAATAATTAATTTGTCATCTCGAAAAGCTCCCAATTTGGCTATGTAGTTAGTAAGTTGTCTCTGATGTCTACTGTATTGTCTAAAAAACTACCATTCATTCTGACGTTATACACACGCAACATTTTTTAATATCAATTATTGTAGTTCGCTCAAGCCAATACGTTATATTGCGACTTCAATTTCACCCATCTTGACTTCAGTTGAAGAAGACCAGTCAAACTAGAAGGGGAAAATTGTAAAGTAATATGAGTAGGATTGACGGATTTCAGCATTTAGTTAACATGCCTTTGTGTGAATAGACAAGGTGACAATATAAGAGGAGGTCTTCAGTGAAGGAGTCATAAAATAGTTACTCACACGTGTATCAATTTAAATACAAGTACCTGTATAGATTTGTGGCCAATGGTCAGAATAAAGTTTTTAGCAAATATTCAACTAAAACCCACTGATTGCTTTGGCATCCTAGGAGAGGCATTTTAACATAATTCCCACCTAAATTGGCAGGATTAATTTATTCTATTGTGTTTACCGACCCTGACCAAACTGTCACATATTCCGCCGTGTTGTTTCTGCTGTCGTATCGTACGCGTAGGTCTGGAAGTCTGTTTGTTTAGCCGGTAAACGCGAAAGACAAATATTGCACACAAGTTTTACATCTAACGAAAGACCGGTGTCAATAACCAGAATCAGAGAACTTTACACGTTTGTGCATGCAGAGCACTCAGTCACCATTAATCAGGAACTATATTTCTACACGCCTGATGCGCACAGACGCGTATTGCGCTTGACAAAGCAAGATCTTCAGATTTATTAGATTCTTTACCAGATTTCACGGTGTCTGTCCTGAGCTGAATAGATACACGCATCAAACAATATCTGGGCAACGCATGGGACCAGTGCTAATTTTAGGTAGGTGAAAGGTGCTACTTTGAATCTTCTCACCTATGCGGACCTTTCAGAGCAGGTATCTGCACGCCTTTCGGTGTTTCGCGATTAGGGACGGGACGCTCTTGGTCCTAACAAAATTGACAGACGCACTGACTAAAACTCTCTTTTTCACTTCAACTGTGATTGTTACGCATACGAACAAATGCATCTATGTTGAAAGGAAGACTAAAATGTCATTGACATGCACAAGAATGTCCAAGTGTGGACACCAGTGCCAGACAGATTTTGAGTGGACCGTCAGCACTGGATATCAGCAAATCCGTAAGCTTCCTATGATATATGGGTTTTCACCCAGTGAATATTCCAACCATCCCTTTATACTGATTCGAGTTCAATGATGATGGGTGTTTTCTGTTCAGGTAGAGCAAATATCAAACGAAAAAAGACTATTGCTCCTGTCAACTATTGTATAATAATACGGTAAATGCTGACTGCTATAGTTCTTAAATGGTCTGTCAGTTTGTCTGACAAACACGAATTTGCACTTTACGATAGACCAACAGTTCATCCGCCTAATAGCATAGGTATACGTGAAGAGTGACATGGAATCTGTCCATTTGAAAGCCAGAGATAACAAATAGACCCCTTTCAGAATGTCCTCTGTCAGCTATAGTGAACGATACACGAGCACCGAGATCAGTCGGTTTATGGATGAGCTAACTAATAACCATATTGACCAAATTAGTGATTGCGCACTCGTACTTAGTTACAACCAATACTGCAAACCAATACTCCAAACGAGCATGTTTCTAAGTATTATTAAAATGTCCATAACCAATGAATAAAACAAAATCCTGGTCCTGAAAAACGACCAATTTCCAGCCCACAGTCCCTGCTGCGTAGCGACCAGTTATACGCCACCTATCGGCCTCAAGACAGAACAGACACTCTTCAGCGTGTTCCATCGTCCTCAATCAAACAAGATCACATCCTTTTATGACGCCTGTAGTTTTGAATCTGAATATCAGACAGATTATTGGCGCTGCTTTTTTTTTCGGAGGAATGTTCCCGCCAGCTGCGAACACAATTCACCCCGACGAATTACCAGATGTCAAACGAAACTTAGTGTGTGCGCTGATCGTGAAGGCCCTAGGGCAACGAAGGCTAAGAAAAGGACCACACATTCTCAGTCTACTCTAGTAGTTCGTAGGTACTCGCGTGTTTACGTAGCGTTTTAGTTCTTCAAAGAACCATGTGTTTCTCGTTCGTTTATAATGTTATCTTAAAAACATGCATCCCAAACAACTAACATTTTTCCATTTGAAATCAGAAGAAATTGAGAAAGTTTCGACAGACAGGACTAGTTTTGTGGTAGCATCACATTCACTCCCTGTAACAGTTTTGTCTTCCACAAATGTTTTACAGGGTGTTGATTATTATGGTGTCATTAGATGTTTGGAAGAGTACTTAGGTTACTGGACTTAGTATTTCGCTGCGAAATACCACACGGTTCTACAAAGTGAGTTGCCTCATAAGAATTCATAATTTCTTAGCTAAAACAGTTGAGGCGTTTTCCATAGAGGAAAACAATATTTTGAGTAATACATAAGGTGTCAGAAGCACTAACTAGCAGCAAGTTTACCTGTCGAACCCTTGTCTTTCTGTTTTCCGCTGTCTGTGTGGCAATACTGAACAGCGAAATAACAAATAATTAACACACGAATATAGCAAGCAACCTACTATCCTAGGCCATAAACTGGCTGAAGTAGGAAGTAATTAAAGAATTCCCATGGAGGCAATTGCGTTGTCAATGTCGGTGCTAATGTAACACGATAGAGAGAGATGATCATCCTGAGGGTTCGAAGAAAATAACTGGGGCTTTCAGGTACTACCATTTTTTTCATAAGGAAATATTCTATTTTAATTGGATGGAAACAGATGTTTTTATTAGTCCTTCTGAAATCAGTGAGAATGCCTTTCGAATGCTTCATTTTTAGATGCACTTGCTTAACTGCAAAATTTGAAAGCAATTAAAGGACCAGAACGTTTTCCAATGTTCAACGGAAAAGTATAGGGAGTGTCCTCTTGCGGTGGAAAAATTCGACAAATGAGTCATGGGGGAAACGAAGTTCAAAAACACAAGGAAATGGTAATTACTATCGCATAATGAGGAGCGTTTGCAAATGGCACTTGGCCAAACTACCATGTGTATGGTCCGTTGGGATTGCACTCCTTTACTGTGGGTCTCAGGTGATTCGTTGTGAAATCTGGGGTAAGATTTTGGTGAGGAAGTTAGATCATCTAGGCAAATCGATCGATTCCAAGATGAATTATGCAAAAGTATGCACAAAATTATTAACGCAATTTACACTGAACCCTCAGAAAAATAATTTCCCGGTAATGAAATCTCTTTTCGGGGAAACTGAGAGAAATTGTGTTTGCACAGTTGAGTCACCTGAAGAAAGATCTCTGTTATAGGGTTTCTGAAACATTTCCAATTCATTGAATTATTTTATAACTAACCCGTATGAATTATCTTTAAAGAACTCAGCTAAATATGACATGTAACTGCTGAAACCTGATTGTTTTTGTCGAACATCACTACGGTTTCTCGTCTATTTTGCAACGCGAATTACGTTTGGTTGGTTATAACATTAGACCAGCAGCGTTTACACATGCAAAACACTTCGAATGGTTGGATCGACAAAGGAGGTTTGGTTTTCTTGCACCATCCATTATCACAGTTAATGAGGGTAGCTTAGTACAAAATGATATTTAGCGATCAGAAGAAAAGTGCTGATTTTTCACCCTGATTGGTTGAATGGTTTCAACTACTCTTCATCTGACCAAATAGTGTTGACACTACTCTGAAGGGTAGCTGACAGATGCTGAACAGCTCATGCTGTCGTCTCGTGAAATACGCTGACTTACATGTAAATGTTCCTTACGGAAGCCTGTGTTTCAATCCCATCCTTCCTTTCAACAACTACCAAACAACGTCAGACATCAGAGGAAAAACATGTAGACCTTATTCAGCAGCGTGATTTTTGCACCCTGTTTTTATGACAGTGCGACGAAGTTTTCATGTTAATTTTCATGCTTTCATACTAAAATGACACAGGCTAAAGCACATCCCAACAAAATATGCAGATATTCGTTTGAGTTGCCGCTTGCAAATTTGTAAGCCAAAGGTAAAATGTACAACGGTATACCGTGATTGGTTTCTGTATCAGTTCTGTTTAGGACTTATATAATAGGAAAATAGTCTGATTATGTGCCTTGGTTATGGATTGATCACACAAGTAGTGTGTGGGACAAAGTACGCTGACATAGAATAGGTAATTACGCCCTTTAAACGTTCTAAGTGCGAGTGAAGTAATAAGTGCTCTTTGCATCTTAGGTTGGATATGCAAAGCATACTTCAGACATTCAAAAGTATAGCCAAACTCAGGATTTGCGATAGAAGCAACAACTGAAACAATCATAGCTGTTAATTTTGTGAAGATGCCAACAACTGCAATTTAACTGGTCATGCGGACGGTATAGGTGTCTGCTTAATGTCATTTTTCGCCCAACGATAAGCCAGAAGCGCATACAACGTTCCAGTGAAAAATAAAACGAAGGTATATAAAGCAAAGATTAAAAAACTTCGACTACTCTCATAACAATACACAACATGGCCAGATATTACAGAAGCAGTGATGCTGCTGTGATTGTCGTTTCGCTTGATACGAAAATTCGTGGATAAACCGCAGCGTTAAAGTGAGAGTTAATGGTTCACCTGCCACTTTCGGCAAAAAAGAGGAGTAGAAACATGGGCAATCAAGTGTACGAGTACATAAATATTGCCGTAAAACATTAATCGGGACTGATGACCTTTTTCCGGTGCCAAATTGCTTGCGACTGTCTGACAGTCAGTGCTTGTTATATTCACTCCACCATAATATGTTTCTGCATTTTATGATTGTATTGCATTGTATGATTGTATCAGGGACGCATTCCATCCACAAACACACATGACTAATCTATCAGGAAAATTTGACTTTTTATTGTTGCTCGTGATATCCGTCAGTTTCGGTGGAGAATTTAGTCTGGCATAGACTAAACACAGGTATTTATTATTTCTAAAAAATGAATTAGGTTGTTATATTAGGCTTATTTCGGTTGCGCAGCCTAGATTATTTCACTTATCCACCCACCGATTTAGAATACTAATACCTGGACCTAAGACAGGCTATTTTTGCATTCTGCTCTAAGGTCCTTATATCATTCGGAAAAAAACATGCTAAACACTTTGCTATAGTAATATTTATGTAATTTCCACAATATCCGTCCACGTTTCAGGACAACAGCAATGATCGGCGTCCAAAACCCGACTGTTTACATTTGCCCTTAGAGTTTGCAGACCGCAATATATATATATATATATATTGGTTACTATTTCTTTCAAGTGTAAATCCCACTGTAAATCTCGGCATTACATGCCTGTAGTTGCGAGTAACTATTCACGAGGTTTGCTTCCTGCAGCTATAGATGTTGACACCATTATATTAGATGCGGATGTTGAATGTATTCACAGTTCGGAAAGTCGTGTGAGGCATAGGTTGCTCTTATTGGCGAAGAACTGATGTCGGTTAGTTTCGGTTGCATAGGCTTGCACGCTACGGCGAACATGTTGACCCGATGATGATTCCAGTATACTGTTTGAACCAAAATCCGAGTTCAGCTCTCTGGAGAAGCGCTAGGGATGTTCCAGCTGGGGTCACATTCAAGAAGTCGCAGCACATTGTAGGGATGGCTGATGCTTCTGTTCTTTGGGACTTTGATTTTGTCCTTGACAAATGACAGGCACAATAGTCGAAGCTTTGAGTTATAAAAGCCTCACCTTCAAAGGTGTGTTTTTGGCACCACTAATCAGCTCTGTCAATTCACAGTGGTTGAATCAAAGTTTGGCGCTAGCTATTTTAGTCGCAGTTAGTCACGCTCGTTTCGTTTTTGTGTACCATACCACAGTAATTGGTGACAAACTACTGATACATTCACAAAGACCCGGAAGGGCTTTCGATGAGTTATCAGTTTGAAGGAGAACGGTATTTCGTTCACAAATACACCTACTTCTGTGGCTAGACGGCAAAGGACATAGGAGTTGTTTCTTTAAGGCAGCAAGGGTTAACCATGCAAATAATAGTCAACATCGCGAGCTTTGTCGTTGTTACCGAGTTGACTTCCGGGAACTGCAGGGTACCGATCACAGTTTGCTTATCAACCTTTCAAAATTAACGATACATGCGATCATGTGGGGGCGTATTTAGATGCAGGCCCTCCTTGCTATGCCCGTTTTGCCTTGCAGCGCCGGAATGGCATAGAGTGTGGACCATGCGTCACCGAACCGCTACGCTACGACCCCCAATAATAACATCACTATAATGTCACTGAGGGTGAGGAGTTTGCAACTAAATTGCTCACCTAGTCATCACTGTGCATTTTGCAGTATTCAAACCCGCTCGTACACATGTTTAATCCCGTTTTCTTATTCAAGTGTTAAGCACATGTGGGGGCGTATTTAGATGCAGGCCCTCCTTGCTATGCCCGTTTTGCCTTGCAGCGCCGGAATGGCATAGAGTGTGGACCATGCGTCACCGAACCGCTACGCTACGACCCCCAATAATAACATCACTATAATGTCACTGAGGGTGAGGAGTTTGCAACTAAATTGCTCACCTAGTCATCACTGTGCATTTTGCAGTATTCAAACCCGCTCGTACACATGTTTAATCCCGTTTTCTTATTCAAGTGTTAAGCACACAGCTAAGATTCCCCACAGTCTCAATGAAGAACCCAATTACACATAAATTAGGCGAAGAGAAAGAGCTCTTAGCCGGAAATCAAACCAGTGACCTTTCAAGGGCCCTGTCCACGAATTCTGTCACTTCGTGCGTATTAGTATATTTGGGTCAAAATTATCGTTTCTTCCATGCTTTTCTGCAATTATGTGTGACTAATGGATGTGCTGTCTTCATTTTCAAACGTTGATCGTTCACAAAGTGCTTCGATCAACAAGCCTGCTCTGTTAATATTTTATCCACAGAAGCAACTAAACGACAAACTGTCTAGATGTGTGTCAAACCTAGCAGGATTCTGATGGACAGTCAAATTATCTCACTATCTGTCAAAAGTTACAGCAAAGCAGGACAGGGTTGCAAAAAGGCCTAAAATTCTTCACACCACGGAGAGGGTAACTAGTTATTCTCGGGAGTTTGATAATGGGTTTACCAGGCTAAAAAATTACAAAGTCACTTTTGCTGGAGAACTGCCTGGGAGTTCATATGTTTACAGAGTCTTGTGCACGCTGTTCTACTCCCATCAATCTTCTCAGAACTACAAGAAACTGAATACTAATACACAATATAGCTAGGGTTACCATGTTTCTTCATTGAATACTGAACACCCAGTGAGAAGCAGTTTAACACGCCGGGCTTTGGTGATGAGAGTGGAATGTAAACTGCAAATTTTTGATTTTCGTGTCACGTTTTCTAAGTAGAACCAACAGTTTAAGGAATTGGCACATAGACACGTTTCAAGCCAGTGTAAGACCGTAAAGCAGAGACAATTTAATCAGCAGAACTGCAATATGGATGCATCCAACGTGCAGGTTTTCAGTGAATGATGAACCGCGTCACATTTTTCTTTGTGGAATGCTGCACACCCGGAGAAGCAATTATGTGTTTATGTGATGCACGATCGATTAAAAGTTATAATCTCACGTCTGGATTTCCAGGTCGACTAAAATCTGAGAAACTTTCTCAGATGACTATGCTGTTAAACTACCTACGGGACTTTGTTATTCGACTGATGTTTATCGGCGGTCTGGTTGCTTTATGTTCCATATCTGAAGCAAGTTAGCTTGGTATTTACGTTTGTCACAAACACCTGTTTACTGATGAGGAAATCGTGATACAGATGTAACAACTCTTCGAGTAGTAACATTCATGGTGGAGTGAGATTCTCAAACAGAGTTTGTTTGCAATCTATGACAGAATTTGTTTAACCGCTAATGGGTGCTGACTATGCTATGGTCATCATTAGCTCTCTGACAGGAATGGGTCAGATGCAAAGAACGAACTGAACGCTATCTTGTTCACTTTTTGGTGGTCGTTAAAATGTCACCAACTAGTTTCGTAAGGATAGGAGTCCTATTTTTTCTCTATGCCCAACCGATTGAGAGAAGTTGACAATGTCTTTCACAAGCGTAACAATTTGATTCACCTTTTTGTATTTTGTAACAGACGTTGACCGAAAAGTTCGAGTGTGCGAACAAACATCGTTGTCCGCCGATTCCGAAATAAATTACCACAGCTGGCAAACAACTGTCTATAGACGGCAATTCACGGTGAAGACCAACGAAGTCTGCTTAGTATCATTTTTATGACGAAGACACAAGTTTTAGGACCAGAATATTCATAATCGTGTAATTGGGGTTAGAGGTGATAAATCAGATAGGGAGTGCAACGTTTCCTTAATAGTATCACAGGAAACGAAAAGTAATCTAAATAATGTCACGAGAAGTGTCAGTGATAAGACAAGACAAATTCAAAGCTTTCGGTTTGTAAACAGAATGGCTACCAATCAGAGCAGCAGCACTCCTCCATTATTTGGCTATGAGCCTTCTGCAGATGTTGAGATGGTCCATGAATTAAGTGAATGGATTAAGACGATCCGATTCGTAATTTTGCATCAATCAGGTGACTAAAGATAGCTTTCCTTAAATGTTTGGCTACTGCAGATTCTAGAAAATTGGCAAAACTCTTTGGTTCCAAGATATGAGGCTAACTCCTTTGACCAAGTCAGCTCACGAATCATTGATCTGTAATGCTTATTAAGTAGTCAGGTACTGCTGAACCAAATCCTTAAGTGGGCACTTTTCTGAGCAAACATTATTTAATAAAAAACTTTCCTGTGTCCAGCATGTCAGAACCCAATTCTCTGCATTTTTCGGGACTACGATTCCTTTAGAAAAGAAATCTGATTAAACCATTTTTGCATTCCATATCCCAGAAAGGACTAAAATTATTCTAATACCAGTGGCCTGAGGTGGTGCAAAACGGAGTATGTTGAAAATTTAACCCAATGGTTTTGACATTCTTGACGCTGGAAGGCTAGTCAGTTCATCTTAAGGATCGTCGCGGATTTCAGCGAAGCGACTAAAAGTTGGGCTTGTTTTTGTTGGATATGTTTCATCCGTTTTCCCAAGCTGATTTACATCAGTTGGGGAAATTTGAAAACGAATTTAGTGTCCATTGATAACGCGAATTAGCGACCACTAAATCTATTCTTTATCGCATACATCCTCTGAGTTTACTTCATGGAGGCTACTTCAAGCTTTGTTTTGTATGACATTGAAGATATTGCACAATGTTTTGACGGAACATACATTACTGAAACCTATCCAACAGCCCGTTACCAACTTCACTCGTTCAAGGCCTCGAATTTCAGTCAGCCTTGTTTTACTTGGGATGTCTTATAAAAGGGAAATTGGGATTCAACTGAAACCTAATTAGTTTGCAATTAGATGGATCTAATGTATTTATCCAAGCCAGATTGAAACAGAACATAGGGACATTCAAAGTGGGCTGTGTGCTTACCTATAAAGCCCTTAGTGAAAGCATAGGAAGAATTGAGTCAAAGAGGAGTATTAGGCAACCTCAGTTGTAGGGCACTTAGCAAATAAGAATGATCTGCAATAACTTGCCTATTTTGCAAAAGTGTACTTGAATATACTGAGGGTCAACGGAGGTGAAGATTACTCATCCTAGATCTTGTAAGGACTGTTTCACATTCATCAGACTGTATTAGAAACTCTATTTTAGGTGTCTTCATATAGGTTCCATATGAGTCCCATTCCCTTTAGCAGATTTACGTCACAACCACGAAGTTTGCACCACAAGCTTGCTGCGTTAGCTACTAGTACTTGCTTGAAATTAACCTGGTTAAACACGGCCTGTCAAAATCAAGTGACAAGATATGATTTCAATCTCGTTTTTTCCCTTATAAAAGATTAACGATATAAAACTTTCAAGTTTCTTCAACCCAACCAGATCAAAATTTCACAAGCATACCAACAGAAAATCGACAGCGACCTAATAAATCTATTGAATTAATGAAGTAGAATTTGCAATACACCCATCTCGTTCGCGCAGGACGTTTTTCAGTTCCTTAGTCATGATGTTTTACTCATTCACTACCATTTGACCGATGCTCATCATTGCCTGACGATCTGCGATTGTTTCTGTCACTGGTAATATGTGGGGCCTACTCTATCCTCAGTTTTAAATTTTCATTCGATTTTGCCGAAAAACAAACGTTTAACGTGCTGTTGACATGTTTCTCGTTTTTAATGGCCATATAAGGTGCGATTACCAGTTTCCAACAAGCCCGGAGTCATTCCATGATCCTACAGATTAATTAGTCATTGGCTCATCCGATACGCACGTCAACTGTATAAGATAGAGCTATTCTTGATGTGAACGAGCACAACCATGCCACTGCATGTCACTGTATGCAAACTCTGCAGAATTTACATTGGTGATCTCATTGATTTGGATTGAGCTGCTTGCTGAGCTATTAACCTCGTGGATGCTTTAACTTCTACGAAGCTTAGTTCTGCATCTCGTGATTAATCGAGATACCAATATACACTAGTCAAATAACACGGTTCAAAAGGTGAATGTGCCGCGGAAGCACACATGCGTTGTGCAAACCAATTTTTGTAGCAGGCAAAAAGTTTAGAAAATGAGCAAAGAATTATGTTTTCCCCGACATCGTCGGCGATTCAGATGAACTGTTTCCTTAATCCAAAGATTCGGGGATAGTGATTCTAATCAATGGCAATCACCCCAAACGGGCTTCCTTGCAGAAAGACATTTAAAGTGAAATCTGTGAATTCATGTAATCTACCCGTATGGCTCACAAAATAGGTATTGTAGCGTTGCATAGATGGTTGCATCTGGAATGTTTATTCACTTCCCAGGTGATCATTTCATAGTATCAGGAATGATTGCCTTTGACCGAAATTCACAAATTTCTCGAGCCAGTTGCCATGGTATTCGGCACCAATGGGAGCCATGGATGGAGCGCGGGTGATATTAAGCTATGTTCACAGGGTAATAAGGATCACGAAAATTTAGTATCCGTTACTGGGAAACGGGGTTGCATTTCATTGTTGATAACGGCAATTTTGTTTTGATAGACAAGTTGGAAAATAAGGCAGTACCGTAACGGATGAAAGGCAAACATGATGAAGCTGGACATCAAAACTGAATGACCGGTTAATTGGAAACGCCCAAAAAGGATTGGTTATATCGGAGAGGAGGTAAAATCACGCAGTATATACAGTAGTCCGGTAGGTGCAAGTAGAATATCACGGAGCTGAACAAGTGAATTAATCATAACATTACCCACGGTGTACAAATAATGTTTACACTTTAATAGCTTGTTTATTTGAACTGACGTATAATCAAATGTATGATTATTTCAAATTGGACTAGACCATGACGCCAGTGCGTCTCGGTCTCACTGTTCCCTTTAAGTGATCTGCTGTTAATGGCGCTGTATTTGATATTTTCCACTGCAACAACCAAGTCATTTGTTAACGTTCTCCTCGTGTTCTCCTCGTGACATTCTTTCAAGTAGACTGGAGATATGAATAATCCTGATCCAAGTTTCATAATCAATATCATCGTTAACATAAGCACCAGATAAAAACTCTGGTGCTCTACTCCCATATAGCGTTGTCCATTCATTTGAACAAAGCCCTTAAATCGGAAAAAGAAAGGACTGATGGAGGGGGCGTGAAATATGGCTGGCCTACAACTCCGACACTTGGTCAGACAATCTGGATAAGCGACGGAATGTACACCACTGACACAGGCTGACCGCATATCCCCCAGTGTCTCCAGCCAGCACAAAACGGATCACGTTAATACCATCCTGGAGGGCAAACAGTACGGACGGCACGCAAACTTTTCCTGACATCCTTCATTCTATACCACTAGAGCAAAGTCAGTCTATCGCAAGGTTTTCATTACTCCGAGTTAGGCACGAAAAACAGCACTCCTTTTGGCAGACAGTTACTCAGCATGCGTAACACAAGGCCAACCAACTCAGTCTTTAGTGGCAGATCCATCTCAAACGGCAAGCCATCTGGGGATTTAGAGATACAGGAGTGTCCCTTAGTGTCCGTAAACGCCTGAAAGAGACCACGTGGTTGTTCTGCGCTGCCGCGTAATACCTGTATAAGTTTCTCAGATATCGTATTTAGAAACTCTATACTGTCACATGATTGATGACTATCCGCAAACAGTGTTTTGTCTCCTATTTGTGTGTTCATGATGAGGTTATGGACATTTGCCGTACGGGTTTTGTCCGGTTATCTAATTCTAATTCTATCTAATTCACCGAGCTAGCGCTCCTGATGTAAACCTCGTGTTTCAGAGCAAATTCAGGTTGAATCAATATTCGGATGGGCGGTCAAATGTTCTTTTGAAAGCCCGATTACATAAAATAAAAAATTCTCTTTTGCAAGATGCGGTCTCAGTCGCACCGTTCATTTATAAGTAAACGATAGGCGGACCGTTTTCGGTGATAGATTGACTTTAACTTTTCCGCCAAGCATCCCAAAGGAATGAAGGTCGCAGTGCAGTTTGTTAGCCCTGACACCTGGTGGACCCATGCACAATTTCTTGTGAAATTACTCAAATTGTACACAGGATGGAAAGACGTAGCTGGGTCATCGGATATTGCTGGACACAAAGAAACAAATATTTTGTGCGCAGAAAATTTTGTGGAAAATTGATACCCATGATTTTGAGGGTGACTAATAGTAAATGTAATCTTGGAACTCACATTTTCAAAAAAGTTTTTGCCCGCAGTATTATATGATACATTGTGTCTATAGTACTGTGTAAGACTTTATTCAAGTTCGTTGGCATGGTTACACGGCAAATGAGTACCAAGGTTTTCATATGATGCTGTCGTCGGTGATGATGACGATGATGATATTTCATTTCACCCCTGTTCATTGATTCAGATGCAAAATCTATTCAATGATGTTTTCATTTATTTGAAATATCTCACTGCAATACCACATCAAAGCCAAATAAAGCTTTCTGTAGAACTACAATTGTAGGTAATGTTTTCCTCAACCTGAACAATGATGGAGACCAATCGCCGAGCCCCCAAATATCCGCAGCCAATGAGACCAGGTTATGGAGCAATGGAATAGTCTCTTGTCCATGTTTGGACTACCGTCATTGCTAAGCAAAAACTTATCTGGAGGGTATTTCTAATCAGGTGTATAACAGGCGGAAACATAGAGAACTAGCTTAATATCTGAAGGTGGAACACGAGGAGCATAACTTGTCAGCCATAAACTAGGCCCACAGCTTGGGCGGAGAACTTTAGTCATATGGTTGGTTAAAAAATTCACAGCCGCCACTTTATTAGACATCCAATGGCTTAGCCACACTTCAACTTTTTCTTTAAAGCCCACATAAATATAAACACTGAACACATACAATTAACATTCCAACAACAACTCCAACAGCACGAACTACAATTGCGCAGTTTTTCCATCAATGGCGAACAAAATCTTATCATTTCACACCACCTTAGAAAATCAGCACACATTTAAGCAGCTGCCGGTGATGAAAAGTTGTTTCTTGACTGTTACTGAATTCTGGTATTGTCTCAGATAACGGAGCAAGATTGGTATGTGAAGCATTCGAGTTTGATCTTTCACTACACGCAGCATACACGTAAGACGTTGGAAGTGCGCCGACGTAGGTAGATATGGGTTACATATACCACTTGTGTTTCCAATCCGGATGTCAGTAACTTGAAATATGAATCAAATTTTACACGCACATAATAGTTTACCGCGTACGCTTCACTTCTCATACCACTCCAAAAGCAACATCCCAGAAGAATTCTGTGGAACGCACTGTAAAATGATGAGAAAACTAGCTGTGGTCCTGTGGGAGGCCGTTCACAATGCAGATCGGAGTGCCCCAACTTGATCGTCAGTGCACGCGAACACATTTACTGGTTTTTGGAAATCACCCACCACCAAACCAAACAGACTATTGATTTGAGCAGCCAAATACACTTAATCCTACGGCGCATTGAGTGATACCTCTGGTTTAGAAATTAGCGTCGGAGATACTGTTAAACAGATGTAATAAAGTGCAGGCTCGTTTATCTCAGAGTCTAGTTGAAATTTCAAATGCGGACACGGATATTTGCCCGAGAATGCAAATGTTCTTGCGATAATGAAGCCCCCACACATATATCCATATAAGCTGGTCTACAATACGTTGATGCACTATACGGCATTACAGCTGTGGATCTGCGCTGTACACTGCTTCTGAATTCATCATCCCCTGTAAGTGTCTTAACTTTATCCCAACATTAATTACATTTTGAAAGTCGATTGCGAGACGGTCTTTTAATTATAGCAATAAATTAGGGTTTTGATGCAAAATGTGTTCTAGAGCTGTGGAGTACCAATAGAATCAATTTTGAGGAGTAGCAGTTAGATTTCACGTGCCGGTGTATTTATAATATTGCTTTTTATACAACGAATCGAACGACTTTGAGCGAGGCTACATCATTTCGCCGCAACCAGACCAAAAACTGAGGAACATGTTTTGCGGCATCATTTTTCCGGTTTTTAGTAACGTTTACACATCTGCCGTACAGCGACATAAAAGCAATGCGTGAAATGCAGAATCGGAGAAAAACTTACAAGTGGTCACAAGTTTGCTAAAAAATTTCTCTAGGCTGCTACCTGTGCGAATATACACTTGTATGAAGTTAAGGCGATTTGATCTTGGCTAAGTTAGCAGCTATCTGATTTCAATTTGGGCGAGCACTTGGCAGGCAACTGGCAAGATGATTTAATGAATAACCATAGTTCGGCTGCAGCAGTTTCGGTGCGCAAGTGCCATTCTGCTCAAATTAAGTGCGAGGGCTATGAAACTACTAGACTGATCAAAAATACACGGGAGCAGTCGAGATGCGGATCTTACGATCAGTAAGTTTACGCCCAAAATATTGAGCTATTTCGAGCTAGCTGGTTACGTTATTATTTAGAAGTCCAGCATTTATGGAGCAGTGGCAGCAAAACCAACCAAAAATGTATGCGGCTTTTATACGAATTACAAGAAAATTAGGGGACATTTTACCATGGAAAGCTCGACTTTTTCAAGTGTTTCTAATGCATTTTAGATAGCTTAATACTAACCAGCTACTTCGCCAGTTATACGGATGGTTGTGTGAAGAGGTCCTGGCGTACCTTTTCGGAAACATTTGGTTCCATGTATCTGTTCCCTTAAATAAATGTGTAGTCAGGTTTTAAGCATTTTCTAAATACTTGGTAATCGTTCAAATGGCCGTTGGTCGCTTCGCTGAGCTTGACAACTGATTTGCCAGCAGAACAAACGGCCATCTATTCAGTTACCAATCAATGCACCCGAACTACCAGAATTCCAACACATTCGTCAACACTCTTCTTGAGTATACAGTCACACAAGTCTAAGGCGTAGGCGCAATCAGCAAAACTGAATTATTGGAAATATACGTGATAACGATGACTCAAAAATGAATACATGTCATATCCAGGCTAAATCACCTATTACGATCAGCGTGTATTGGAATTGCCAAGTTTCTGGCATTGAAAATAGACATGATGGATGTAATCTCGCACGTTTATGGTAAGAAGATTTGAAGCAGATCGAAATAGTATGCGTTACTTCACCACGCAGCATTGATATAACTGCAGTGACATAATATCAAGATTAGGGGAAACATCTTATCAGCACAACTGAATCGGAAACGGTAATTGGCCTTATCGTGTGCGTAGTATTTGTGCGGGGGTACAGGTAATGTTTTTCAGATGTTGTGATTTAAGATGTAATTTTGTTATATTCATGTGGGCTATCCCCAACTCCCCATGGAGCCTATGAAATCTTGCAATAATTTCATCCCGTAAAAAAATAATAAACATTCTGCCCATGATTTTCTCTTCCCTGCATCTAGCTGCGTTTAGCATTGGGTGGTTTTCTGGTTTAGCGAGGTTTTTAGACATATATCCTAAATGCAATCTGCTTTACGACGCATCTTTAGGTGGAAACTCCAAAGCGGCCAGTCATTGCCGGGGTCACATGAGGCGGTACGGCCAAAGTAGACCGACACTTAAACCAAAAAACGCTATGGTTTGAACACCTAGCTTACAACGTAGGGAATATCATGCCGGAAATCTGTGCGCGTATACTACTTATATTCAAGTTTTCGCATTTTTCCAATCAGTTGTGCCCGGTAGAATCCAAGGGTTTGGACAGATCTGGTGGAGGCGGCTGATGCAAAGCTTGGGGGACGAGCACTAAGCTAACTCGTCATTGTTACAGCTCAGTGCATGTGATAAATGTCTTTGTAGTTCCCGATATTCTGCTGATGCTAGTTATTGGTGGATGTTGGCTCAAGTGTTTGCGACAGAAATTATTAGTAACTAATCAAATGGAGTGCACTTGCGAGCAGCTCTTGGTCTTTGGCCGAATGAACCAAGAGTGTTTTTCCAGGTTTTCGGGTGCGATTTTAGACGTTTAATTACAATGATCAAGTAAGTGGGCTCATTCATGCACGACCGTTTGTATGGCCGAGTTTATTCAATGTGATTTCGAGGCTTGAACTTCAATAGATTTACAGTCACTTTCTAGAATTTTCCCCACATATCTTACGTCACAGTCCAAAACGCAATGTTTACAGTCTATAGCTGGTGTCTTAAATAAGTACTGGGCTTAAAACCCAACTAAACGTGTTCATTTCGACGGGAGAGAAATTAGGAAAATACGCGAAAACCATCAATTATTCATAAATCTTCAATTTCATTGCAGCGAGCTAATCCAGATAATTCCTGAGCAGCAAACGTTTAAAAGTTCACCAGACGGGATCCACTAGTCGCAAAGTGTTTGAACAGCGATTACTAGCCCTACGAGTGTTGTGTTCAGTCAAAAAACGTACTTTTATATCGAGAATAACGTAACAACTGAAATATGAGACAGCCCTTGTTCAGTACATTTATTTGAGTAGCATCATAGAAGAGAGATTCAGCTGGAATTTAGCTGTGCGACGCGTTAAAACCGACTTAGTTTGCAAGTAGCTGTATTTTCCGGAAGGTTTTATATTTTCCTGCAGACTTAAAAATGCTATTAAACTGAGGATGGCCGAATACCTCTTAGAAGCCCAGATGTTCGAGTTTATGCAAAGGATAACATTCTGAAGCAATGTAAGTAGTTTACCAGACGACATCCCAAAAATGGCACCAGAACAACTCTGCATTTTATGCTACAGGGCAACTCAGGCAAGGCGCAACTGAAGTATTAAGTATGGTAGCGCATACCGTAATACGTTAACCGCAGCGTAAAATTTGAGCAATCCAATAAAGTTGGCTGGATGAGTACATCTACATATTTTTGGGAAGCGGGTGCAAGTAAGCACAAAGCGTGAAACCAAACACTATCTCTCAGAATCACTTCAAGTGGCCAAAACCTCGAGATCGAACGCTTACTCTGCCTTTGTCTACCGGTAGATGATTTGTAATTATCCGATTCGAAGTATTTTAAGACGGCTGCAACGCTCTACAAAAAACATTCGGTTTTTACGAATTGGAGTTGGGCTAAGATATACCTTTTCATGAGTATTTTTACCTGGAAATTTAGAAGGATATTAGAAGTTATCGTTCATTTAAAACAGCCCATGCACTGAATGCAAACAATCACTATCTACACCTTTATACTTCTGGTACATTGCCCTCTCTGTAACCTTGAAAACGCTTAGCAGATTTAGCAATCACAGAGATCTGACAGTGCTGCAGTTACAGAGTCATGGAATAGTTCCATACAGGTTGTGAACAAACAGGGCTAAGCTAGTTATTCTGATCTTGTTGAGCTATCGCTTGAGAAACATACAAATCAGTAGCATAAAATCAGCACATTATCCCTGCCAGACGGGGGATTTTAATTCAGTATAAAGGTCCATCACGAATTTTTCAACTAGTTGATAGTTGAGGGCTACCTCAAAGAAAAGCTTATCCCGTTCAAAGAAATTGTTTTAGTTGTAGTGAGGGGCATCGGTCAGTGTGAACCGTCTCAAATCGTCCACAAACAATGCAGAACTGATGTGGTATTGAAAGTCTACCAAAAAGCATCAAACTCCACGTGGTACACACACCTCACTTGGTACTGACAGGCATGAAGTAGCTGTCAGATGCGAAAAGCTAATCCACGTGATCATCCGGTCAGTTTCTGTTTAGATGTACATTTTTACAAACCTTGAAAAGTCAAGCATCGTACTGGTGATCTTTCCTATGACACCGACTATAATACGTGAGCAAAGATGATACGTAAAAATTTCCCCAGTTATCGTCAAAAAATTTTCCGCACAGTATTTGCGTGTCCCTTTGTAAATTTGCAACATCATCATTTCTATACTCTGGACAGTTTTCTGGGAAGTGTTTTCCTAATGAGCTTAGTCATCCCGTAAAGTTTCTGTGCTAAAACGATTTCAGCTCATCGTACTGGAATGGTAGCATCTATGGCTTTCTTCGTCACGTTTGGGTATCTAAATTTTGCATCAGATATTAGTTTTTTAAACTAGTTGGCAAAACGTTGTGGAGCAGGTTTACCTTAATGCATTCTTATACATTTTTGGGCAATAAATATACTTTTGATGAATCGGGTCCGGCCGTTTCAATCAGCGAATACACAGGAAATGGATGCAAATGTGTAGTGTTTGTGTGCGTAATGATTAAGTTCGAAGGAAAGATCTGTAGTGTACAGGTACGTTACGGAAAGGAATTTGCATTTAGCTTGCTAAATAGGGTCCATTACATTGCTATTTAAGATAAGAAGCTGTTGTGTTCCAAGCATATATGAATAAAAAGTACCAAGTTTCAGGTGCCAAACAAGTGTGCATGAAAATAAATCAAACAATTATTGACCATAAACAGGTGTGAAGTTAAATGCATTGTTCGAAAACAGAACGAGGTAAGTTATAAAGTACGATAACTTATCATAAAATGTGGCGAAATTCCACACTTGGCAGAAGGCATCCTGTGCTTCTGTGGAAATTGCTGTTCACCTGCTTGTCCATTTTACCAGCAAATCAGTCGCTAGCTGCAAACCACTTCATTTTGTTCCCTTCTAACGGCCGTCCCTCCATCATATGTTGGGAAAAACGTTAGAATATAGGTTAACACTTAAGTTAAGAAAATTTCCGGTTCTGTCTGAGCAGGCCATTTGGTTTCCGTCGATTAGGTTTTACTACTTAAATATCTCTAAATGAAAGCGTCTAAATACATTGTCCATTTTAGCCTACACATTATGAACAGAGTTTAAGCATCCCAATTTATAGAAGGTTCTGTTAAATTCAGCTGATATAAGACGTGAAACAAAACGTTCCCACATATGATAACGCAGAAAAACCAAACAAAATGCATAACAAAAAGATGACGTCGAGCATTGGAGCTATCAATACTTTATACCCCATCGTAGTAAGGTGTTATAGATCATCGCAGTTTTCATCCTAATGGAACTGATAAACAAGGTTATATTACATTTTGGGAGCATACATTTTTCTAAATCTCCTGATATGCGGAACAGGCTTCAAGCTCCTTTAGTCAACCTGGCCGTCTGGTTGTTGGCCAGATAAACCGTTCTCTGGTCGAAGTTAGACCCGGGTTACCACAAGTGATTGGGAAAACTCATCGTGAGAACTAATTTACATCGTTAAAATTTATAGACAGAGAGCTGACTGATAACACACTTTTAACTGAAAACGCCAAGATAGAGGACTATGACAGCAAAATGAATTGTACATTGGGTCAAATAATCGCAAGTGTGAACATGTCTTTTAGGGAAGACAGCATAGGATCTAGCTCAGCTTGATTGAACTCTGTATCAACTATGAGGAAGAGGATTTCCTGACTTTTAGCCGAAGTAATTGGGCAAGTGCATTAACATATAGTTTATTCCGGGACTTGATACTTGAGACGTGGAGAGCCTTTCGGTTATAACGAAAGTGTCCTCTAATTGCAGATTATCTAGACAAGTTGCAGTGGACTCAAAACCAAAAGCATTTCTGATGAAGCATAAGGCATGTGAGCATATAAAAACAAAATTCTAGGGTGTCTAGGAGCATTCTCCGCAGGTTTGATGCCATTGCTATTCCAATCTGTGAATTAGGGCCAGCAAGCCACGGTTCATTCAGTGCCTCTCAGTGAAGACAGTGATGATTGCTGAGTTCTTTTTTAACGGCGTTTGTAAATCACCCTTGGTGGTTCAATTTCTGATTCAAATTGGCATGAAATATTGTCTGCTCGTGAGATTAACTGGGTTGGGGCAAGCAGTGCTACAATTTTTCCCAAAGTTCAGACGAATTTTATTTGATCCTTTATGTAGTTACTAGCTGGATCTACTAGAACAGGAGGTACTACTACTCATCAATGCGGTTTCGGTGAAGTGAGTAACCGTTCAGATGAAATTTGGTGGTTGGCCTTTCCAAGCGGATTGGAGAGACCAAGTTCCATTTTCTCCTTATTGGTTAAACGGAGGCTAAACTTACACGGGTCGTTTTATACGCCAAATCTGGTCGGTGTGGACACTGTCATTCTGCAGTTGCCTTGAAAATGAGTACTTAGCTGCACAGTAGGGAATGATGGATAGATAGTAAAGAATTATTCGTTTCATCCCTGGTGTTTGGGCTTAGTGTAGTGCTACCAATGACCCTAAATCACCGCTCTGCATTTCAGCCTGTTAGCTAAATCATCCGCGATTAGATTAAAAAAATATCCCCCATTTTCTTCAGTATTAGATATGCATGCTTACTTTCCCCTATGTGGTATTATTACGCGCAGACGACATTCATTAGAGAGATAGGGTGGCGTCATTACATTTCACAGAAGGCTAGATAACCCTGACAGAAATAATGCCAGGCGAATTTGGTGTCTGCACGAACCTAGGATTTTGAAACCTACTCACCACTTGAGCCAGGGTGATATAGCAGTAATTAGGGAACTTGGAGCTGATAAATTTACGATAGTCCAGGGGGTGTGTGGTATTTGTTATGCCAAGTCTTTCTGGGCTGGCTGCCAGGTGGTGTTTAGAAAAATTTTACGTTTGCATTAGCATTCATGTTTCAACTTAGTGAAATCTTAGTAGGCTCGACGGTGGGCAAATTTCTTCTTCTGTTCAATCTTTCGCCCGCTTGTTTCACGAAGCATCTTTTTGCACTTTGAACACCACCGTCATGTAAAGCAACAATTATAGAATAGGAGATAAGACTTAATGTCAAATTCATGAGTTGTAATCTCAGCAGTTCGGAATTGTGTACATACGTTTGGCTTCAACGTTGATGGTGGTGTCACCTTTTCAGGTTACATGGGGAACTGATTCCACTGGATAAGCTATGGCGTGACAGCAGGTCTGTAGAAACACGTGCAAAGTCTTTCAAAGAAAGTTCTATTCGTGGACCAGACCGCCGCATTTCTACTTTCATCGGTGATACTGGCAAAAAAACTAGAACATATCAGTGTGTCAATTGAGCGAAATGTTATTCAGATATAACCAACTAAGAAAGCACAAACATTTGTAGATCTATTGCCTGATGATGTCCCGGAGTTGCTTTCTTACTTGCGGATTCAGATTCGAGATCGATTACCGAGCATAAAAATGAGTTTGTTGCCCCAGGCATCTTAGTAAACAATGTTCGCGTTTTGGAAATACAACACTGAAGACGTTGATGTACCGTCAGTCTCCGAGTGGCCTAAGGTTCCTAGCTAGGTGAAATGATGTAATAAAATGCGTTTGATCGATCCGTTGAACTGTTTCATGGACATGTTACCCTACCTCAAACCTAATCATCTAAGGTTAAAACTTTCTAGCTTAACACGGTTGTGGGCGAATTCCAGTGGTGTATTAAATTATGCCGAACGGGCAGATTTATTTTCAATTTCCGACTGAATGGCAACCCATTTTAGTGTGTGAACGAAAGCTGAACCACCCATGTGGGCATTTCGCAGTCTCAGTTTGGCTCGTTAAGATATCGGTCCCTTCGGGTATTAATCGAAGAATAATTTTCCCATTGCTCATATGGTTTCAACGCTGGGCCACCAGACGAGCACACACAATTACAGACGATGCAGTCAATTTCCGATATAAAATATTTTTGGAGATATTATTTAGTGAGTGACCAGAAAATTTGTTACGCATATGAACAATAAGTGAATAGTGACTGAGCGCGTTGCAGTCTGGTGCATACTGCTGCCCAGAAGCGTAAAGGTAGCGTTCCCCTCTAACATCAATGTTCATGCGTGAGTTACATGTAGCTTTTTGAACGGATCCACTTTATTTGTTGTGCACGCACCCGTGCAACATTCAAACATGCTTCTCTAAAGTTTATGGGAGAATCGACCGGCAACACGTTGGGATGTGCACTGAGACACGGATGGTCACAATCCCGAAAAGACTAAACAACAATTATAAGAGAGGGGCGCATGCATTCATTGGTTTATTCGAGGCGCTCTCAGCCAAGAAGCATCAGGGAAAGCCAATAGCTGGGAAGTATCGGGATCAAATGGTTTGGTTACATAGTCGAATGCTACTGGCAACAGGCGTTGTCAGTGCAGTCTGGAGAACGGCTTCTAGTCGGTCTGGCTAATCGCGCCCACCAATCCATTTACTTAACCCGCTAACTTAACCACCGAAGGGAGCGCGGAGAGTGTCTGTGCGTGCTCTATCACAGACATGCTCCCGGATAGACTCCTTGTAAAACTCAACATAAAAAAGTATGTATCGGATCCAAAGCCAGACAACTAGACCATAGACCCATCTTGCACTTTCTGCGTTGAGGTACACATGGAACTTTCCTAGATCAATTCGAACAACTAGGCAACAAAGTACCTAAGGCGTTGCTCAGGTTGCTCTTGGTAAAAGTTATAATCGAGTTCTAGCTTAAGTGAGGTTCTCGAACGAGCACTTCGTATGATGGCAATGAACTGAGACAGGCCTTCGCTTCAAACCTTGAAAATGCATCCTTTCTGTCCAATCGCCTACAACAGATTTCTTTGCACGTGCGGAGGCTGTTGTTCCGTCTGCGAAAATAGCCTCGTAACATTTGATTGTTTCTGAGTGTGGATATCTGTCGGGCACTTTTCTCAAAATGCATCAAAGATTCTTTCCTAATGGACTTGGTCCGAATGAGACTACAAATATGAGATCTCTGTTGTTTTAGATGAAATGAAAGTGTATCATTCTGGGAGAAACGCAAAATATGTACAGCTTCACAAGATGCAGATGGTCTATTTTACTCTCATCAAAATTGCTCGAATACGCGTGATGCTCGCCAGCGGAACTGTGAAGGTAACCTGTTCTCGTCATTATCACTGTAAATGACTCCTATAAACTAGAGAATCCACAACAGTTTATTAAATTTGCCTAGTTCTCTTGGACTAACTTGGAACATTTTTAAATAGAACAATAAATTTTGACGCAAAAGTATCGAACTTACATTGGACAATCAGTTGTCCTTGAATGCAGACTCAGTTAAGCAACTGATTGAGATTAACTGGCACGAGAAACGCAGCAAACAAGCACTGTGACCACGAGTGAACGTTAAATAAATCTATTGATTAAAAGTGGTAAACGATAGTGGTGTTAGCCAGAGATTTCCGTTAGGCATAGAGCTCGTATGTTGACGAGTAGTAATCTATATCATAGATCTAAATGTGATCTCTAATTAATAGAGAAACGGTGGAAATTTACAAGCCAGATCGCAAACCACCCTTTGCGAATGATTGTAGGTTTGCTCGCAAAGCTGGAAAATTTGATTGGTACGTACAACCATCCTACCGTTAGGCTTCATTTTGTACCATAAATACACACGGGGTAAGTCATCTCGCACGGCAACAAAAAACTTGCAATCAAACTGCCTAACTCAGCGAACGAACCAGAGAACATCTGCGCTTCCTAATTTCCCAACAATTTACTCAGTAGCGAATCCCTTGAAAGGTTTTTTGTATGGCTGAATCAGAATTCCATAGTAGCGTGGAGACACTCATTTATGAGTATCCGCGAAATTGCTGTGAAAACAATGCTCAAGCAAGTTTGACCACAACTATATTGCAAAGGTAGTAAGCTATATCCACAATAAATCCTGTAAAATTGAAAAGCTCTCTGTTAGGCTAAACGTACCTCTTTATTCAAGGAAGTAACCCGAAATTCGTATATTTTCAGCGTGCAGATGCAGCAATAAATGCAGCTTACGGCATCAAAGCGCGTTTGTTGATTTGGCTACCGGTGATCCTGTTTCAACCGAGAAATATCTAAGTGAATGATCATGACTTTCATCCACTGAATAGTGTGTGACAGAGATCTGCGTTCCAAATTCTGGAAGGCTGGATCAAATGGATGCTAGACGCACGTTACAATTTACTGACCGGTTATTCATTTTAATTTTCAGTTCAGAGATTGTGAAAAGGAATTTCCTACCTTCGGTTTATTCACATGAATTTCCACACCAAAAACATTTTAGGTTCCTGGACTGGGAATACTATTCTGCTAAAATATTCCAAAATGAAACTGCTTAGAACATAAACAGAGCTTTAAAATGTGTCGGTCTTATTCAAATAGCGCAGCGAGTTATACGGATTTTGCTTCACCGTCAACCTCGTCCGTCATCACTTATGATCATCCCCAGAATTTTCCTCTGTTGCATTCCCGGACTCTCTGTTTCCCCAGTAAAGTGTCAAGCTAAGTGCACTGTTTCCTTTGTATGACAGGTTTTAATGCCCCCAAGCAAGTCAGAATCAGACAAATGAAAAGCAAGTGCTATCTTTACACTGGGGAAGGATGACACCGGAAAATCCATTTGAACGATTAAGGTGTCATGTATCTTTGGGTCGGTAACCGTCAACTTGCCGTCGTCAGCTGATGGTCTCTAGCACTCTGAAGATCCGAAACCTTGTAGCAAAGTTCGTTAAAAAATGTAATCCATTGGATCCTTGTTCTGATGGAAAAACCCCACCACTGAGCAGGGTCAAAAACTAAAATGAGATTCCGGGAGCAATGCTACTGAAATTAGTTCTGCAAAACATAATTCTTCTACGTCTCCCACTATGAAGTTCTCCGTCTGCGTTTTAACAAGAGAGAAGTCTAATCCAATGAAGAGTATTCAGAATTCGTTCCACGAATTCCGACGAAAGTGTATTCTGTGAGAAGAAACAAAATCATAAACCATACAGCAGGATTTAAAATTTTTACTTATCTTAAACATTTTTGTTTGCATTGAAACATTTTGTTTTGGGAACTTCAACAGACAATTATTGCTGTTCCAATTCCATCACTAAAATGCACCAGTGAAATTTGGTGGCACCGAATAAGTATTTGCATTCCAGTCATTTAATCGATTATAAAACGGTGAGTGTTTTAAATTTATGCCGCCCTAGAATACCAGACACAAAATTGAAGTGGTTGGGAATAGTTGTCCAAGCACGACAATGAGTGCTAGTATATACACAAATCTCCACGCACCGTTTCGACCCATGTCCCAGTTTCATGGTTTTTAATCCATATCTCAGATGCGAATGTGAATGTCGTTGGATTTGTGCACCAGACTAAATTATCGATCAAGATAAGTTCGTTCTACTTGGTAGGGACCCGAAATCGTGGCAGAATTATTTGTCATTAACTCCTGTGCCGTTTAATATTAAACAAGATAGTCATTTGTTGAGCCTGAGTTAGGATCTAACGCAATAAAGGGGTATCAACCCAAATAAAATACCTAAGGTCATAGAGCCTAAAAGAATCTCTTATCGGACTTGTGGACTTCTTGAGGAATGGCTGCAATGAAGAATTGTGCATAGTTCTTGGACACAAGTTCAATAAAATGCCTCATATGGAAGTTATTTTGCGGCGGTGTAAAGTTTATTGAAACTACAGCAAACGTTCCGCTACACTAGAAGTCTCTTTAAGTTCAATAGTAGGTTTTGGGAACCACTACTTCCGTTCCCTTTCCCACCTGCCTTGTGGTCAATAAAGCATATTTTCTGTATGGAATATATTTCATCTGGGTTACCATGTATGTCTTATTGCACGCGGGTTAACAACTCGGTTGTCTTTGGTAAAAAACCATATTCGTTTTTAATTTATCTCCAGTAATGAAAACGTCCGGTTCGCCCCGATGCGTGGTCACTCCAGGTCTAAAAGAGTGTGTGACGTAATCGTCACTTGTTGGGCCACCAAGAAATTATTGCACCATTCCGAACTGCTGTGCCGAAATTAGATGCATCCACCTTGGTTGTTATGAAATCATTTATGTTACAATGAATCCAAACAATATTCCAAGTAATTTGACTTAAATTGATAGTTATTTCGTCCATCAGTGATTCTCTTTTGTGTAATCATACGGGATAAATTGAAATTTGCTCATCAACTAGCATTCTATGTACTTCGAACCTTTGTTAAAAACAATGTTTAGCAAGTATTTCAACGGGCAAATCTAAATAATTGAAATGGCATTTATGGGTCTACAGTTGTGACCATCAGTACGTACGTTTGTAAGTGCATCTCTGGAAAAATGAATTGTGATAATAATATCCGTCAGTTTGAAAACTTGTTCTTTTTTTGGAAACTACTGCAAAACAAGGCTAATGCGTGCTCATTTTCGGTACTACGTTTGGTAGCTTTAGCTGGTTGAACCCAACCCACAACAATTTCACACGATCATTTTCGACCAATAGGAGTAATACCTACTTTGTTTTGGTTTGATTGGATGTTGATGTTGACTGCTTCTCATTGGCTCAGTACTGCTCCTCTGCCAACACAGTTTAAGTAAGTATTCGAAACAAGCAGATTTGTGTAACTAATACACGTCACAACAAACGACTGCAGATCATGTGCGCTAACTATAATGGGTGATGATTTCACACTGGCGGATTATGTTGCTACACTTACCATGCTTGGAATTGTATCCGTTCTCGGGACAATTGGTAATCTACTCGTTGTTGGCGTCTATCTACAGCACTTATTGTGGCCTCATCTACAGCGTCATTTTCAGAAAGGCTATCAGATCAACTACAGTGAAAAACAGTGTGCAACCTTGACGGCTAGCTATGACGATGCAACGCTGACCGACCAGTTCTGTGATCGACAAATGACGACACCTACATTTTTCATTCTTGTGTTAGCTATAGTCGATCTGATCGTCTGCTGTTTTGTAGTTCCATTAGCATTCTATTTGGAATTTGTCGAGCTGAAAGCGAGCAGTGAACTGTGGTGTAAACTTCACGCATTTGGTTCTGTGTGCAATACAATGTTCAGTTCTTTACTGGTAATCGCAATAGCACTTGACCGCTACTTTGCCATATGTCACCCATTGAAAAATGTGCTTACAATGAGGCGAGCTAAAATTCTCACGGCTGCTTTAGCCATCTTTTGCTGTGTGTACGGTATTTTATCCCAGGATATGATGGCGCTAGACGTAGGAAAGCTCAGCAACGACAATGTTCCCCGATGCCATGATGCAATCGAACTCGCAAATATCACATCGACAAAGGTTTATTTCTACCACATTATTCAGAAGGGGAACAGTTCTTGCTTTGTATTATCAATACTCGTTGTGTTGATACTGTATTCATTAATCTTGCGGGCTGCACTCAAGGCGCAACGCAGGATACGCAAGTATAGTCTGACAAGTTCCTCAAAGATGAATCCTACAACAGTGAGTCTAAACGCGTCGGTCAATGCTACCAACCAACAAACACAAGAAACCCACCAAAATGGCTTAGAGCATAAGGGTGAAAATTTTCCAAGCAAAGTCCCATCAAGTCGCCATCGATTTACGATTAGTGGGCTTCGTAGCAATGCTTTGTGGCGAGAGATTCGAGCGGCGATTGTTTTGTTTGTTGTCGCTGTCGTCTACATCATAGTTTTTGCACCATCTCTATTGTCTGCTAACCACCTGATCCCAGGAACTCTTTTTGGATATAATAGTTACTACCTGAACAATATGTCCAACCCTTTAATATACTGCTTTATGAGCCAAGCGTTCCGACGAAGGCTAAAAGTACTCCTGTGCAGCGCCTGTATAAATTCAGTTCAATCACAGGATGATGCCATGTTTTCCCGATCTGGACGTCGGGAAAGAATCCGACGATTGATGCAAACGGTGGAAGATGGATGATGACTGTGCACCAACTGCCGTGAATCGTGCTTCATATAGGAAAAATGGGTTGAGAATTTTGTGCATATTCTATTAACATCGTTGGTGTAACAATCGTTGGTGGAAGATAGAACAACCGAGTGAGAACCCAGGACGTGAGTGTACCCGATATCTTCGTAAAACGATGACCGATCGACTCGCCTCCTGTATATGTCCCTGTGATATACCCCCATATCATGATTTAAATTTCAATAAAACATTTTCGGAGCATTTTCAGTTGTGGAATACTGTTAATATGTAAGAAGTACTTGAAGGTGTAACCAAAGAGGCTAAAAATGCCGTAATTTTACCCTTTAGGAAAGGTACAGTTGCATAATGAAATAAGTGAAAGTTGAAAAGCAATCGCCTATATTCTGTCGGATACTAGCACATAGCTGCTAACTAGCGTTACGCCTTAGTAACTTGTCTTCTAACTCGTAAGCTTTGATTGAACTTACTTAAATAGTTGGACTATTAGATGGCTTCAGAATTGTAACTTATATGGTGCTAACAACGTGGATGAATTGCAAGTCGAAAAATTGAATGATAGTTGAAACGTCAACAATATATATCAGGATTACTTGTGAGGATTAGACCTGCATGCTGTCCAATGTCGATGGATTGATCGTGATGTTCCTTTTTCGCGTATCAAGTTGCTCTCGGCCGTAACTGGGACAAAAATCAACTTGGCAAAACAAATAAACTGGTAAAAAACGGATGTTCAAGAGTGGCTACAAGATGCACAGCTTGTTGTTTCTAGTGTATTTCTGAGAAACAAATTATGTTGCTTCCTATGACTAACCATCATAAACAAGCATATGTTGTGGAGCCATTTTAGATGTGTTTGATTTATTCATTTATCGTCTCCTGGGCAATTATATCAGTGTCTGCACATGGGAATACCTTGCATCAAAAACTTAAAAGACCGTCGAGTGATCCCCAATACGGATCCAGTGTAGAAAGAATTGTCCTAAAACTTGCCTCTCGTGATTTTTCAGGCATTATAATTGTGATTACTGAAGTCACTAACAAACATAATATAATTTGTTACGACTTTCCGGGTACGGAGTTGTAAGCGTTAACTGGAAGAAGGGTAAACCGTGGACCTCATCTATCTACTGCACCTATGCATCGTTATGACTTCATTTCCAATGGTTTCTTACGCAAACCCACAGCATTCTTGATGGGCTTAAGACTTAGCTGAGGCAGAAGACGCTCAAATGTATACACTTACATCAACAGTAATCTAAACTGATGAATAATATTTCTTGTTGCTAAATAATGAATACCGGGTGAAAGTAGAACAAATCCATTACCTTAATCATAAGAGACCAAATGTACACTCCTGCTGGTCATACAACCTACACTACCGCATTAACGTTTGTCAAGATAATGATTGCCCAACTGTTTAGGATCACGAAAGGAAAGACAGAAGCCTGGTACGATCTGCTGCTTGAATCGTTTGCTTTAGTCTTAATGGGTTCATTAGAATTTTTTCATTTTCAGCACTACATCATAAATTATCACATACTCCTATCCACTTGCACGATGACTAAACTCTAGAGTGTTAAATCACACTTTCGAACCATTCCGTTGAAAACTCACGCAATTCTAAGGCGTTCAAACAAAACCTTGAATCGCCTTTCGTCTTCTTTGGGTGGTTTTGCCGTGTTTTCTTGTCTGATTTAAACACAAAAATACAAAGAAATCTCTTGTTTTTCTGTCTGTTTCTTGTCTGTTCCCGCTGGTCCTCACGTATCAAGTATCAAGACTGCCCGGTTAGAAAGCGGTGGAAGGCGTTTGCTTAACATTTTTGCATTCATTTATTTGTAGTACTTGTGAGTTAGCATATGACCTAATGCAACCCTGGGAAGCCCCATGTGCTTAGCATAAGTTACTTTTGTCAAATACTTTGCTGATACTTTTGCCTATGTTGCATGAATAGAATGAAAATCACTGAAGCGTAACAGCCTGAATATGTCCAGGGTGTGTTTTGTTCGGTTGCCTTGTCTTATTAAACCCACATCTGGCGAATTCTGCGCTCCATCAAAATGTATAATCTTGTTATTTATCTAAATACACCTATGAATTATTGTTTAGCAGCCAGTTAGAAATAAGGTACCGTATAGTTACACCTACTGGTTTATCCGTCTAAACGTTGCCCTTTGGTAGTGTCCTGCTGGTTGCCGAATTCAATAAAACTATTGTTAAAACTAAGTTATGACTGTTTGCCTTTGGGAATCAACGTGCGTCACGCAATGTGGATATTTTATTGCTATTTCCAAAGAAGAGCGGAAATAAGAACTATATGGACACTGGTTCCTACTCCAAAAGCACATCAGATATAATTTGTGCTTTTCGACCAGAACAGACAGTTGGAGAGTTATGAATCATTTTATGTCAATTTTCACACAACCCAGCGATCCCGGATATTAATTACACACACAAATCTAAAAAATTGGGGAATAAGTTCTTGCGATTTCGGATTACCGTCATCGCACAACGTACTTTATAAACTAAGTGATCTCTGAGGTGCACGTACCTGTCGTTGTTTCCACTAGGTTTTATGGAGGAATTTCATCAGCTATCGTGATACAAGTCTGCTCAACTTTGGGATGGAACTTGGTTGCATGTATGATATTAGGTGAAAGAATTTTAACCAAGGTCAAAGAAGATGAAGAATAAATGGCATTCTAATGGCTTAGAGAGACTAGATGGAGTGAACATGTAAATATGAGGATATCTATTATATGTTCGACTTAATTTTGCTTCTTTTTGGTACTTCTGCCTAACGCTCGGTTGTCCAGCAAGCACTTTGGTTATTCAATTTTTGCATTTAATTTTGCATGAAAATTTACCATTTATTTATGCTCAGTGTACGGTAGCTGGCCCAAGCAGACTCTATCAATAATACATTCAAGAAGATTTTGTCTATAGGAAAGTACACTACAACTGGTCGAATTTACGATTTAGATCATATGTTCTGGAATACCGATCACTAAAATGATTGCACGCCAGTGACTTGCGGCCACTTTATTGTCTTTCAAGATAAAATATTTTATTTTCTAGGTACTTCAACTGGCCAGATCTACCTTTGGATACTTGCCTTTTTGTTACTTAATCTCAAATGTATTGGGAATTAGTTGACAGTAACGGATCATCAGTAGAATTCTTTTCACTGAACAGCAGTAGGTTTGTAATACGATCATTTTAAAGCAATGCGCCCGACTCAATTTCTTCATGGAGTCTCTTTTTGGGTAACTCTAAAGACGTACGTTACATTTGGCTTGAATCGACAATATTTATTTAATCAGTACGCAGCTGAAATGTGCAAATGGGTTCGCTGAGCCAGTAGAGCTCTACTTGGCTCTACTCAGTTAAAACCGAAGAACGAAGCTGATGGGTCACTGTACCACCTGCTGATGCTGGTTCCACTGGTGCTGAACATGTGTGTACGAACGATGTTCTGAGTTCGTTTACCGTTTTTCCTATGTGTTAGCGTAATATCGCACTTACGGTTGCATTTTAATTTGAACAATTTAATGTACTATATATATCTATATATAATATAATATATGAAAGTAGTTACTCAAATAGTTTTTATTGGTAGAATCTTCAATCTGAAAAAGTTTCGAAAATCAACATAGGAAACAAATAATTATTTTATCGTATTCTTTAAAAGAGAAGTCAGAATAACATTCTCAGAGCTGCAGATTTGATTGCGTACCTTTATGCAAATATGTAAAACATGTCTTTGCTGGCAATGATTTGGCAAAACCGTTCAGACATACTTCGACTTCAGTCTTTATTTGGACCTAGTGCGCTGAAAACCTCCAAATTTCCGTTTGGATTGCCCTGAAAACATCAAGCTGTATTTGGGGCACGTTCCCTATCATATCGGTAAGAGCAATCTATACTGCGTTTTTGCACACGTCTTCCCTTAGGCTATCAAGCAAGAACTAAGCTGTAAAGCATTCAACTTCTGCTGTAAACTTTTGGACGGACTTGAACCAATACGGGTTTTCAAATTTCGTGAGAGCACAGAAACGCCCCAGTGCTCACATAATAATTTTTTGAAAAAATTAGGATGAATTGCAAATAATTGGTAATATCACAAAAAATCGCTTTTTATGGATCCTGCAAGCAACATAATCCGAGTGAAATGTCTCTCCCACAAGTAGAGTAAAATCCCTTTGTGACAGAATCGGGTAGATACTCCAACCACCTGGTAAGGTTTCAACTAAAAATATAACGTGATACATTTTAATTCTGGTCCTTTGTTCCTTTTGGGCGGAACCGTTCTTCATTGTACACGCATTTTACTCGTGAAGCAATAAATTGACAAATCAGAAGCAAAGCATCATTATGATGTGCACGATTGTGGGTGGACAGTGTTTCATATGTCAAATGGGGTTTTCAAAGATAGCAAGGTTGCTTCATAAACAAACATTCGTGCAACTAACAGTTAGTCGCTTTTTGTCAGTCATAAAATTATCCTTATTTAGTGTATCACCTTTCTTGTATGAATATCTACTGCTCTCAAGCTAACCAACAAAACATGGAATTTTTCACGATTATCTGTATAATCGTTGTTTGTAAGCTCAAGATGTATCTCACAAACTCAAAAAGTCCACTTCTTTTTGTGTGAGAGGACTTACCGAGGCAAGCTGACTGTATTCGAGTCACGTTGGCTTTATGATTCAACCTATGTATGGAAGGAATATAATTTAATGATATGGAATGTTCAAACGTAGTAACAGATTTTCCAGTAGCTAGAATATACGCAACTACAAGTAGTGTCAAAACTTCAGGACATACAAAACATATTGTTTAATCAGTAAGTTCTCTTGAATGCCCCGTTACACATCCTGGCAACGTTGAAAATATTAGTTCATCCCAAAGACGATATAGAATTAGTACGAGACGAATGATGCGGCTGTTCAGGATGTACCTTTTCAAAATATCCTAATACTCTTTTAGGAAACCAGCATTAATATTACGTGAGATTTGTTAAGGATCTCAAAACGTTTAATATTAATATAAGATTCGAAACGCTTGTAGGGTACCTTTTCAAAATATCCTAATACTCTTTCAGGAAACCAGCATTAGTATTACGTGAAATTTGTTGAAGATCTCAAAACGTTTAATATTAGTATAAGATTCGAAACGCTTGTAGACAATCAGTTAGCACTTACTATCAAGATTTTTTATGCTTACCACTACCAACAGCATTATTAAACACTAGCCGTACTTCGCATATCTGCAGTGATTACCCAGTACGCAATTGTGTTAGACAATGAGGGAAAAACTGTTGCAAAAATTACGAGAACGTTCGTGAAGCCACGAAAACGAAGTTATGTAAACCATCATAAACAAAACTATCGGTTAGCATCTTTGCATCAACTCTTTCACTGTAATCAGTATTGGAAAAATAGTATCCGATTATTGTATGTTGATATTTAGAGTACAATTCATTTTTCTCTGCACCTTGGACCTTCATTATGATCGCACGTTTACGTGCATCTAAAAGCCAGCAAGATCATATCCAATGTCACTTTGCTGCTCAGGTCATTCGAAATGAAGTGAGTTTCATGATTGATAAAGTGACAAAACGGAATTTCGATAACTAGACGTAACTAGACATAACAGTGGCGTAAATTACCTTATTGCTCAACCTGGCGGCATTAATCCCTTTATCGTACTTATCGAATTTGCAAAGCCCAAACTAGCGTTACAGTGCACATCAGTTTGACTGAATTGTTGCACAGTGCAAGAGACATTGGGGCGAGGATTGATAAGCTGTTAAACTAACTGCACTTTCATTGTTAGTCTCTACAAGTAAGTCTTATTTTCGGATTGTCACCCGAGGCTCCTGTTCGTTTATTGGAAGGAGTGGCTTCTTGGAACTGTACTAAACGCTACGTGGAAGGCATCCTGATTACCAGCAAGTTTTAACGAGAAGAGAGGTTACAGAGGATGTACTATAGAGGACGACCACGAATTTCTGTTAGATACTGGGACAAAAAAGTGCAGGTTGGTCAGCAAGCCAAAGAAACGCTCATTTAAATAAACAGTTAATATCCAAAAAACTAAAATTGCTTTGACTGCGATCATGTACTCTGCTCGTCCGCTGAATGCGCATTTGGAGGTGTGTACACTCAAAAGCTACCTACCCTCAGCCTGGCTCAGAAATTCTAGGAACCGCTATATAACGAGATTTAGAAACCAGAAACGAATGTAGGTAAAAGGTTCTTGATAAAAAATTTCAGAAAAATTTGCTGCAGGTTTTACCAGTGTCATCTGCGTGATATAAGCCTTTGAATTGAAACAGAAGTGCCTCAATCATGAGATTCACGTCCTACGCCCAGTTTGCGAACAGAAGTGCCTCAATCATGAGATTCACGCCCTACGCCCAGTTTGTAGCGTCTTCAGGTTGCGACCGAGTTTTCCCATTATTTAACAAATATTCGAATTGGGACACTTGCTTGGAAATTTTACCAGACAGGCTGCTTAGGGATTATAGAAATTCATCCCGCGACTAAGCCCGTTGGACTTAGAACTTTACGTTATTTTTGCTGCAAAGATTTATTTTTTAGAACAATTTCAAATTCACTCACCTTGGTTTGGTCATTGTACCGTTTGATGACTTATTATTATTTTCTGCCCATTATCCAAGCCTTCATTTTGTGCTACGAACCATTATTAAAAAGTTATAACCATTTCGGGACGGGACAAAAGTTTATGCAGTTGATTGTTTTGGTGGCCTTCGTTTGTGATTAGACAACTTGAGTTGATGATGCAAATACACGAAGATGCGAATATCACCACTGCTTAGCTGTGGTGATATTACCTGGTCAAATTACCTTTATCGCGTCATTCGAAGTACTAAAATGAGGAGATCAACAGTGTAAATATGAGCTGACCGTTTGAAAACATTTTGAAATGTTAAATGTCCGAAGGTTATTTTAAACTATGATCCGCGAGGGGAGAACAGCACCAACACAACATAGACAGCTTGAATGTCATGTAGTTTTCAGTATCCAGCTGCGTTGAAGCACCAATGAGAAAACAAATGTTCTATGGTTATGTAACTTCTGTGCGATTGAGCTTGATTGCAAAAAATTGACTCACTGAATAGGATAATTTCTTACTCTTCTTTAAACCTAACTGGCGTAAACGTAGACAAGTAAATGTACAACGCGTTTTTGTACGTTGGAACCGCAGGAAGAAATCATCAGATATCCGTCCAGAAGAAACATTTCCGTCATTCCAAACACGTAATACTTAACCATGATTTATTACGAAATGCAGTGGACAGTAAATGTGATTTAAAGGAACGTATTTTTCTGGCTTCTGATTAATGACACCCAAGCCAATTAAACGATACCTTAGGAATTCAAACGGGGTAAATTAGAGCAATGCTGCTCAACAGCCAATAAACTTGTATTTAATTTCAGCTATTGCCTTTATTGTACCTGAATAATAAACAGATGAAGAGAGGAAGAAAACAGCGTAGAAGCACGTCTATTTGCCAAAGAGACCACTGTAATGTTGACAAATATGATACAAATAATGAAGCATTCTAAAATAGCACTTGTTAAAAGGAAAACGAACAGTACCTTTGAGATACCAAGTTCAAGTTATTTTGGACATTTTGGGCGTTATATAGTATTCCCGTTGTTGCTATGAACATTTCATGAATGCCTAAATTAACGAATTTGCACTCTATAGAGCGGTTTATTTGACACTGCTCTACGTTGCAGAGTACTGACATAAAATATTCACCAATAACCTCTAGAAGAACATCGTCACATTGGAATACATAACTTGTTTGCATATTGGCGTCAATATCTCTAATCACATAGCCATAGTTGTCATTTACGAATAAATCACTGTTATTTTAGTGACCTTTCTGCCAAATGAGACATCTTTAAGTAAACTCGAGGTGGTATTAGACAAAAGGTCATAAATTTATGAAAAATGCCGTGAGATGCTCAGGTTTTTGATAGTTCACTCAGAGCGTAGACTAGGATAAACATTTCGACTGGTTTAGGGATGAATAGTTAACGTCTTGCACAACTACAAATCCAAATAATGTTCTCTTGTTAGGTTGCCAAGGTTTCATTTGTAGTGTGTCAGTATTTCTGTAAAACCAAAGTTTCCTGATAAATTTCCTGCACTTTAGGAACAGCATGCATGTGGTTTACAGGCGAGAATCATTCCTGTGTACAAAATGAACCAATACCATGGGGGAGGTGTTTATTCAGGTTTCCAAAGGTTTGGGTCAAAAATTCAGGACCTGTGGGAATAATCACAACAAACTTCCCTGTAATCAGTGATCAGCGTCTCTAAACGATGTCATTCAGCTAACAGCTGAGTCACATTTTGCAATAAGTTTTGTTTATTTGTGCACAATTTTTGTTCTGAAAAGGTGCAGCATAAAATACTGTGAGAAGATAACTATTGTGACCAACTTGTATTGGCTCTACTCATAGAATAACTAGTGTTGATATGCCGTGCGACCAGTGTTCATATTCTGATGGCGGTTAACATTGCAATACCAATACATGAGACGATAACCATCAAAAAAACAAATTTCCCGTATTAAAGGGCCAGTTCAAGTCGGGAATTGGTTCGTCTGCCCTAGAAGAAATAGTGTTACCGAACTGGGCAAAGTAAGCGGATAATGACACTCCATTTTTAAACGAATGTCTCAGGAAAATGTTTATTGCATTACTCTAACCGTTTGCCCGTTTGTGTCCTTTGTTCATATTGTGATTCGATCGTCAAAGTTGTTTGTTATTTGATGGAATTAAACAGCATACATGGGTGCTCATCACAGGTGAATGGTGCATTATTTTCAGAAAGCCCAACTATATGCTCATGTCTCGTGATTCAGTCGAAGTGTTCCTTTAGAACCCCCATTGACAATTCCGGCGGAACTGTACATTTTAAGACGTTCTTTGTATCCTGAATTCCTGGCAAACGTTCTGCACATGAGCACACGCTGCCAGAACTACAAAGAGAGGCTATATGCTAAATATTCCGCTCTGAAATATTTCTTCGCATGCAAGACGATTGTGTGCAAAATGAAGATAGAGGTTGAACGCAGAATGAATAAACTAGGCTTATACAAAGCCGTCTGTAAATTTCAGACTGAGCCGATGAGTAAAGTGGCCATTTAAAAGGGACCCGATTGCCATGAAAATTCAACAGATTCACTAGTGTATGTTCCAAGCGTTTTTTTTTTTCAAATTACCCTACATCACCGTTATTTCAGCTGAAATCACATAAGGACGTTTGGTTCGTTCATATTGTCCCTGTTACATAGCATGAGTTAATTGGTTTCAGCGTATACGCCACCAAGTAGTACGTAGCGGTACGTGGTAATTAATCCAGATAGCCAAAGCAGGAAAGTGAACAGGGTAATGTCGTTGAGGTGTTATACGTGCTAAACTACTGCCCACCCAAAGTGATATTGGCGAGACGTTTGCGGGGGAAAATCCATGAAATAGTGACGTGGATTAAATTCGGTTACAGTTAAGTTGTGTACTGTGAGATCCTCATTACTAGGTCTGTATTATCCTGCTGCATGTAACTAAAAATCCTCCAGGATATAGTGCGCAAACAATTCCTGTTGAGCACATGCAGTGATTTTCCAGCGAGACTGCCTGGCTAAAGTTCACCCGTACCTATGAGCTGCAATGTTGTGTGGTTAGTTGGATTAATCTCGTTCATGCCGAAATAAGACTGAAATTTATTTATTTTAGCGCTATAGATAGATGCGAGCAACTTCTAAGTTGTTTCACTGAATGGCATAGGAATTCTCCTTACCGAGACCTTCCACTTTCCCTTCTCATCTTTAATGGATTCTCGTTCCTGGAGTCTGCATAACAGTTCAGCACCAGTATGTGTTACTGGTACGCTGCAATTGATGACTATGTGATGAGTTGTATCGCTGGTCCGAAATCTTCTTAAGTGATGTGTCTAACGGCAGAGAAGCGCTTGAAAATTTTTCATTTGATGTTTGTGCGGCTTTTCAGTTGTAAAAATTCTGTTATTCTACTCTATCCTATTTTATTAATGTTTCCAGGAATACTTGAAATTATTTTGTATTATAAATAAATCTGAGTTACAAACTAAAGAAGCGGGAGAAGGCTTTGAGTTTGCATCAGTTTTTTTGTTGCCAAACGATCTAGCTTCGGTTTTCATTGCACCTTAATTATTTGTACAATCCGTGCAAGAATGCTCCAAATGTGCAATAGGTGTTGACCTTTATGGATAATCCGTTATGACTGCCACACAGGCTTCACTCGGCAAAACGCTTTTCTTGGACACTTGCGTATGTTATAAAACCAGGTTGTTGTGCATGTACCCCATTCCAGGTTAAATATTCTACAAATCTTCAACTTCCAGCTTCTTTTGCGTGACTGAAGCTAACCGGTCAGCCTTTTGCTTTGGAGAGATGAAGTTTGTGCGTTCTAAATTAAGACGGAATAGCAGGAATATATCCAGGATCCATGAACTGAAACACACACAAGGTCAGTTGTTTTACCGAACACGCATTATCTGGCAATTTATGAACACACAAGGTCAGTTGTTTTACCGAACACTGGCAATTTATGTTTGTCCCCAGCTAACTCCGCAGGTGCAGAGCTTCCTCCGATGTTTTGATGAGGCGGTATGTGCTACGGTAGTGCGGTCAACGTAAACGTTAGTTCCAAAGTAGGGGAACGTGAACGATATTTCATTGGTTCTTTTACCCCCAACATCAAACATTCAAAAACATTCCTTCATGCCAGTTTAATGGCTTTTGTTTACAGTATGGCTAAATAGCTACTTTTTGAGGGCACCTTATGTGTTGCACAAAAGTTTGCTGACCTTAGTTGCCTGATTATGAACTGAAGTTATAATGTAAAATAACCCTGCGGTATGGGTGGTTTTGTGGCATACCAAGTCTTGTTTGAGGAAGTGTTCATTTTTTTCTATGGGTACTATGTTCGCAGAGCCTCGGATGAAACCCGACAACAAAAATTCGACTCTGTTACATAAAGTTTGCTGATTGGTTAGGTGCACGAATATGATGTTATGGCCTCGAATGAGTCATGCAGCAACATGCCACACTGATATGGTGAGGTGAGATGCTTCAGTAATCTATCGAAAACTGACTTGTCATTTTCGGCTCCTAGCAAACACCAGACGTATATGTACGCACCTAACCAGCTGCTAAATATGCTGATGTTGCTGCATTCAGTGCGAAGGAGACATGCCTCCTTGACCGAATCACATTGAAACTCAAGATATTTTTTCAATAAGCCATCAGTCATTTCGTTTCGTACACTACAATGGTTGCTGGCTTCCTGGAAAATAGCGCATGCGTGAAACCAATGATGAAACACTTCGCTCTGGCTAATGAAGGCCAAATTCAGAGTCCTAATTTGGCTCATATAGTCGACAGTGGGTTAGGTTATTGCATTTTGGATAGTGTGTAAACCGCTACCAAACCCGTTCAATGCCATCGAGCACATCATACTCAAGATATATCCGATTCCTTCAGCACACCGTTCCCTCTTCCTCTGACAACAGAATCCACGGTTTTATATATCCGCACATTGCACAGAAATGACCGTGTTAGAAAACCTGTACAATAAAATTGCGCAACTTGTCCCATTTTCTTATCTTCCTCACTTTGAGTGGTTAAGTTTTGTTGCGTTCAAATCGGAATATGGTCCGTACCAGCCAAAGGGGAAACCTATGAAAGCAAGTATCCAACTAGTGTCCCATTTTCAGTGTGAGCAAGGGACTCTTTCAACACAACTTTCATTGTTTCTGTTACAATGACAGTGTTTCATGAGACGGATTCAAAAGATCAGTGGTCATTGCACGTTTGCGAGCGATTGTGATAAGTATATTATTGTGGGGGGCTGATCAATTCATCGGGTTTTTTGAACAAATAAATGTACTGGTTTTCAGAATACAACATGGTTACTTTGCAAATCGGACTAAGTAAAACCTGATATGATGTTTGCCCAAAATATTGATTCAAGTATATTATTGTCGAAGGAGTGGTTTCAGGGACCGTTTTATATCGGTCAGTATTAACCAAACATACGCGAGCAGATAGATCTTAGACAAGTCGCCTGCATGTTATATGTTACGTTTGACTTTGGTTGATTAGTTTTGTTCATATTCGCAGTTAATACGTCAGTTAGCACGCCATACTGTTTTTTATTCCTGTTTCGAACGAATTTATCTGGGTGTCAAGTAAGCAACAGTTTTTTAACTCATGACAGATGAAATTTCAAGAAATCAGGATATCAAAGCAACTTATGGAAGGCAGACGAAAGGCATCATCGCATTACTCTGTTTAGAAATGTGCTGCTGATCAAAACGTATTTGCGCTAAAATTAACTGGATAAAATATTTCCTGTCAGTAAGCCGCACTGTCTCTTCTTAAACCTCAAGTTAAAAGCCGAGGATTTTTGAGTTATTACTTTCACTCGTGTACAAGCCGTAGATTGCAACATACTTGGCGGTGCCTACCATCTGGGACAGCCTTTGGAATAAATCCTTTTAATACTCCCTTGGGAATATTTTTACAACTCCGTTCACAAACGTGAGGGACGCAAAAAGCAATGACTTTGGGGATTGGTGTGAAGTAACACATATTGTATCCATCAAAAGTTCAATAAAATATTTATTGATACTTTTTATACAGCATACACCTGAACGATTTTCTATATCTTATAAATGTTGCTTCTGCCCACCACATCACTCTTTTCTATTTATCACTGGAAAATAACTGCTACCTTTAGATGGGGTCGTGTGCGTTTTTAAATGTTCTTAAATATTCATGGAGCAATGTGTCACCTTTGTGGAGGAACAGCGGGTTTTTGGTGATAAATATTTTCTTTTTTTTTCGGGGGGAGGGGATAAAGTAGACGCAGTCTGTTTGGAGAAAAGCGGTGCATTCTAAATTTGCTGCAACACGGGTGGTACTTCTTTTAAGAAACACATGGAACTTGCACAGACAGGTAAACGAAACATGCTTTGTTACCAAGAAGCAGGGAGTTACCTGACCACCCACGATGAATGCAATATTACAGGCCAGCTGCAATCGAACAAGTTTCACGTCAGACAAGCAGACACCGGAAAAAACGATTTGCACGTCAGACAGGCAGACAACCGGAAAAAACGATTTACCGAACAAGAATGCTTCAACTAGTTGGAAACTTTATCCGCATACTAACCAACTACACAGAATATTGGAGTAAGTTTGAGGAGAGGCTGACCAACATCTTCCTCGCCTTGTTTGAATCAGTCGCAACACTTACCACGTGCTCGTAATACGTGAACTATATATTAAGAGTTGAACGATGCCATCCAAAGTTAGAAGGCAACTTATTTGTCACCTTGCAAAGGACGTACACATGAAGACCAAGAACTCGAGCTATCAGAAATTAAATGCAGAGCACCAAGGATATGATTGGTACCTAGTCAAACCACCAATAAAGGTCTCTGTAGCCTGCTTCACTGTTGGCCGAATTTCAACAGTTCATGTTGTTGCTTCATGAACCATGTACGAAAGTGAGCACCAACTGCAAGATGGGGATATCAGGAAATTGCGGTCTTGGAAAGAAATTTAGAACAAGGCGATTGGTATTTTACAAGCCTCTAATGATGAGACGGTGTTTACAATAAATTCGACTGTTTCTCTTAGAAGCGGTGTAAGGATGGCATTTCATAGCAACCGTTGACAACAGTTTTTCCCCACATTACTAGGATAAATTACCAGCTCTTTGTCACCCTTATGTGGAAAGCGGCACATTACTATATGCATTTGCTGGCGGATACAACACTTTTTCCAAGAACAAATGCTTTCAATGGAACCAGACAAGGGCAATTATTCATATGATCTCAATGATTAAAGTAGATTTATGACCACGCAGATTGCAGTCCATATTCATCATTCAGTACTTAGTTCATTTGGAAATCCGACATCCACTACATGATCGAAAGTATTCCAACCTATTATACGTGGCTCATGCACACGATCGTCTAAGTTTACTTGGTCTGCTTTGCTTCCCCGGATTTTTAGAGACAAGATTGTCTAGAACCCGAAGAATAAGTTGTTGTGTTTCTTAAGTGCACTTTGTTTGAAAGATCATGTGTTCCAAACAAGGAACACTCATGTGATCAGTCAACATTTTTGGTGTTATGCCACCATTTTGTCTTGGGCGGCGAAAATCACAAGATATTTCTGTGCTGCGCTAATTTCCGCTCGCCAGCGATGGGCACTAAATGGCAAGACAGCAAAGAAGTGTCTGCAACTTTGTTGAATGTCAATATCACGTGTCTGCAACTTTGTTGAATGTCAATATCAATATCAATATCAATATCCGTTCACGTTGCCGGCTTTTATGCGGTTGCTGATAATCTTATCATTTTACTGTTTACTTAAATGGATGATTCGGAAAATTCAGTTCAATATATGAAATGCTTCAGACTTGCGCTCTTGGTGATTCGAATATGGTTTTGATAATAGCCCTTCCTGGATAATCATCATCATCATCATCATCATCATTGTCAGGTGTAAGAACCGCGTACTCGTCGTACACTGATTGTAGCTGCCGCAGTTTCGTTCACCGAGGATTTGGGGGGGGTAGGTAGCTGCGCATTGCACGTGCGAGCTGGTAAATTGCTGCATAAATCCAGTGCTGTCAGTGAGCTGTCAAGTGAAGGGGGGTTGGAAAAGTAGCTATACATTGAAGGCAATGGCTTATATGCACGAGCGCCATCGAGGGCGCGACTGGGCCATGTCTGATAATGTCTCTAGCCATTGATGTGACTCGTCTCGTGGTCCCCATCCAGGAACACGGCAGTGACCAGCGCAGCTGAGTTTGCTGGTAATGGCTTTCATACTTCGCTGCCAAGTCATTGTTTGGCCGCCTCTGGCTCTCTTCCATCCTTCACATGGTTGGGCGAAAAGAGCCCTTCGAG
>NW_008751671.1:319624-366148 GCF_000715545.1 Opisthorchis viverrini
TCGATTTTAAGGGAGTACAAGGTTTTAGCAAGCATTGCCTTTTTGCCAATTTGACATAGAGTACGGACGTTAAAAGCTCCTATATAGAAAGTTCCCTGTGGATTTAGAAATGTGTTATTTTGTTAAATGTTTGTACTGGATAAGGACAGTCAAGAAGTCAAAATGCCTTATGGTACGGGGTTCGATTGAGAACTATTCTGATGTATACCCAAGTAATGAAAAATATTGACCATGTATTTATGATCCTGCTATATCACTTCAATGCCCAACGGCCTTCGAAGTGTACTGAACAAGGGGCTAATTTGCGCATTTTCCCTCATGCCTCAAAGCTACCGTTTGAGCGTGATACTGTAGAAATTCAGCCAAAATATTAATCAGCTAGCTCAGCTGAGATGTAAGACTAGTACTACATTGCTTGTTACCTTTATCTTATAAACCCATTTTAAATAATCTTCACTTCCGTTGTTTTCCGGAACAACGCAGTATCCTAAAGTTTAACTTCGTGCGCATCCAACTATTCACGAGCATGTCCGTGGTAAGTCGTTGTTTATCCGAAAGTTCAGTAGCTACCCCCAACAAGGATTTCGTCTTGTGCGAAATTGTGCGCTTCAAAATGGACTTATTCGTCTCTGAAGCGCATCATTTTTCGATTACTCTCCTACTGACTGCTGACAGATAATCATCATCCGGAGCATAGCTCTAAATAATTTGGCTATTGTTTTAAGGTTAAATATAGAGATATGACTGCCGATAGTACTCGTGACCTGAAAATGTATTTGATTAACAGTATCACTGGAAGAAATTTCCTGTCCGAGCGATGTGCCGACCTTAAGTTCAGTGTTGAGAATGAACTTGTCCCGAAGGCTGTAATTGTACAACTTGCTTATATTATTGTTCACGAAGAAACTGAAACGCTTCCGTGAGAAGTTTCGTAAAAGACATTCAGTCCGTATTGAACTGCTTAACTTATAGGTGAGTGATATGAAAATCACGAAAAAAACATTAAATGGATTACCGGGAAAAGATGTTTCATTCTTGGATAAACCTCTTGCAGTATAGGAGGCTTCCGGTTGGAACAGGGACGGTTGGTTGCCATTTCGTACTGAAAACATAGTGCCCTGAGTGTAAAGAAACTGGGTTATGTGGACAAAAGATCCGTGGAAATTTTACGAAATTCAGCGACTGCTGTCGAATTTAGTGCGAGATTTCAACAAATCAGTCCGACATGTAGCCACTTCAGAGACACACTCATACCAAACATTTCTGAAGACACCAACAGCGTTAAAATCAATGGTGCCGTGGAGCTTATACAGCCGTGTCAGATAATAAGCTGCTATCAGCACATGGAGGATTGCGACTAGGGACTATCACATGGATTGGTTCTCCTCAGCTTCTTCTTTTAACAGTTATTCCGATTATTACTGAAGTGTTTTCCCGCATTTTCTCAGGATGTTCAGGTTTCCGCAAAGGAAACAGATTATGTTAGGCGTCATTTTGCATTTGTTTTCAAAGAATGCGAGACGCCCAGAGAAAACGAGCAAAGTCTTGACTGAGTGAATGAATTTTCATGTAAGGGCGTCTTTTTAGCTGACTCATCTTTAAATATATAGGTCTTCGTACGATTGAACTGAAACATTCTAGGTTGCAATGAGCCATGGCAATTTCGTACCTGTTTTTGCTGTCATATTCGGGCAACAAAATGAAACTAAATAAAACTGTCACTCATCTACCACCCTGCAGATAAAACACAGTTGGTTCTTTAAACTTTACCACCAAGTTAAGAGCTAGTAGAATTATCTGTGGGAGTTTCTTCCACTTTTGTTCTGCAGACGATTCACGAGCACAATTGTTAATTTGGCGTGCGTTTAGTACCCCTGATAAGACAAGAAAGTTCAAAATAACTTTGTATGGAATCTTTATTTTTTGTGTGAGTTATTTTGAGCAGGAACCATCCTTTGGTTTTAACACTGTGTTTGCATTTGGAGGAAAATTTTGATGGAAAAGTTTGCAACATGCATTATGCGAGAGGCTTAACTCTTTTGAAATGAATGGCTGTGCCACCTATTCGTGTTGTAAATTCAGTAAACCTCAGACGCAATGAATCGGTGAAACAATGGCATATAGTGCTACCCTGAAATACAAAATGCACTTAAGAATAATTTGAACAATTGTAAGCGTGTTCCTGGTGCGTCACGCTTATCTATTGTACTATAAAATGACTAATGCAGTCCACCAAAATTTCATTCTCGGTGGATATTTAGAGGTTTTCATCCGCAGGTTAGATATGTTACATCTCATAAATTTTTCGGTACGGTATTGGTCTTGTGAAATTAAGGTGGACGAATAGTTTAAGACCACTCAACGATGTTCTTTTGTACAGCCGGAGTTTATTAATTGGTCATGGCAATTCCGTCTAGAAATTCCTTTTGGTCAGCACTCACTGAAAACTTTCATCACTGGAATAGCAAAACTTACCATTAAAATGCTCACTTGAAATGAAATAAAAGACGGTGTCCTGGATGAGTTGGAAGTCCAGGATGTCTGTATTGACTTTTCCAGGTTTGATTGGTGTTATGTAACCACTTGAAACTGTGTGTATATTTTACGGCATCAATTGTCTCTTTTGTTATTCGATGTTCGATCACTATCTACTGAACAGCATAAAGTACCGTAAAACTGCCTGACTCTACTTGAGCAACCTAATAAGTGCTCATTTGGAAATAAGTGATTCAAACTATGAAATTCCCGCATGGTGTATAAAAACTGGAATTTACTGCATCTCTCTTTGAATAACGCTCTAGTGATCATTTTCAGCTCCAAACTAATGCAGCTGTCCGTTAAATCGGTAGGCAGTTTAGTGGAGTATTTCACTCATCCCTAATGAGAAACAACCCTGTTATTTTTTCAAAATGTTTGAAGACGTGGCGCTTTGATATGGATCTGCAAGCAGCCAATCATCAAAACTCCACCCCACCTCATGCCACGATTCGAAATATGAATTGTTACGATAGCTATCTTATGGGGTAAGCCATATTAAAACGCAGTTAACCAAAATTTACCAGGAATCCGTAAGCTAGAATCGAGGTGACAACAATACCGCAAACAATCTTGACTGAAATTGATGTGGATGTCATGGAAGTATCTGAATTTTACGTTGAGCTGTAGTCTGATTGGTCATTGTGGGGCATTGGTGTGAAGTGCGACTGAGAAGTATTTCTCAGTGTATTGTATCGGAAGGCGATGCGGAGTAGTTTCGTTCTGCATTATTTGGATTAACTTCTGCTGGAGAAACTACCTCAGGACTTGTTGCATTTCTACGCAGCATTTGTTCGTTAAATGGCATAATATTTGGTTTGAAAAATGCCGACCGACACCCACAGCCGGACCATCAGCCTGTATTGTGAAACGTCTCATCGGCTATCCAAACTGGGCATGTAACTCCACTTTGCTTAGGTTTCTGACGCCTTATCGCCGTCCCACCAAAGCACAAGTAAAAGTTTTGTCTTTGAAGCCGAAATTTAAGATCCTATCTGTGTGCTGGTTGGAACTTCAGTTGAATTTGACATTTCCTTCAATCAGATACAAGATCTTGCTCTCTAAAATTCATGCTTGAATGAAAGCAAACCTTGATGGCATCACTGATGATTTATTGACATCGGAGATAAACCGAAAGATCTGTTGAAAGTGGAAGAAATATGACGCAGTCGAACAATCGGAAAAGATATAGAAATCCCTGTATTTTGCGAGCCAGCAAATGCTTTGCATACAGTTAAAATACAAAATCTGATATTGCCAGTAAATATGGGGTAATTTTCTCCAATGAAACTAAATTTTAAAATGAAATCGACTCGAAAGTTACTAGGTCAATGGGTAAACAAGTTAGAATAAATACTTCCACAAAGACGTTTCCATTTCCCATACCGTAGATAACTGAACCAACCTAGACACAGTGTGGCTTAAATTCCGCAACCATGTGAGGTATAAATGAAGATTCCCTCAGTGAGGATATAGCGTTCCGCCTAAGGATCTAGCAAGGCAGGTATTGTTTTCTACCTCCATTTTATGCAGATTTAAGTAAATATTGCTCGATGGATTGGCCCTATCTCCAACAAAAAATCATGTATTGATGCACTCATTTACAGAATGTCGGTTCCATAGATGCCAGGTCTGGTTTCACTGCTCTGCAATCCATCAACCAATAAACAACTTATCGATAAATGCACTCGTTTGCATATCAATCTAGTTACGAGGGGAGACTCACCTGGAACCCAGCTGAATCTCTCGTTTCTTGATGATGGTCTCAGCTGAATGTGTTGCACCAGGCCACCAAAATATTTGAGATGTTGCTATACATGTACAGACATTGTATGCAATTCTTGAGGTTGCTGAAAACTCTTTGAAATCTGTCCATTTTGGCTACAAGTATAACATAAGGTTCACGAAAACTCGAAGGATACGCCTACCTGATGATCCTCAAGAACAGCGAAACCAGTCACAGGCTGCTGAAGAGTCTTCGGCAGCCTTGTGATTAGTGCATTGCGTCCATATATGTTTCGCGATATCTCAAATATCGTGCCACTCGAAGCACGAGGCGGCTTGGTGCGGCACATTTACTTCCTTAAAACGTAATACAAGAGAGATTCTGCTGGGTTACAGATTAGTCGCCCGTCAAAACCGAATTGATATGTGTATTTGGCGAAATCTTTCCAAGTAGAGTTCAAGCGGAACATAATGTTTACGGGAAATGTGACCACCTGATTTATCCCTAGAAGCGAAACTGTTCATGAGGTGCCGAGACGTTTTCAGCAACATTGTGAGTAATGTATTTTGTCTATATATGGGCCCTTTACTTCGATTCCTCAGAGCTTATGATCTCCCTACCTGACTTCTGCTTGACGAATTATAATGGGCGCTTATCTTGTTTTAGTAAAAAGTTATCCGCTTTTGTGCTGAAGGTGGAGAAGTAAATTAGTTTGGCCGCATACCAATGCGTAGTTCACTCGGATCTGTCCGTCATTGATTTTAAAAAACGTTTCTTTTGCAACCCAACAGAAACAGTATTTAAACGGTATTTTGATCATTACGGGTTCCAGTTGTATTGAGAATTTTATGGGCGCATGAATCATTAGTATGAACTGTCCCCTTTGTCGTCTAAAACAGCTGCAGACGTTGTGCTCATGAGATTGAGAATCACGAGGTTCACGCAATGTTTAATATTTTATTCAACGATGATACTCCAATGGGTTCAAACTGTCAAAAGCCGACGCAGAGTCAGCAGTAGCCATGGTCTTCAGTGGATTGTTAGAAATATTTTAATGCGTAAAACCTATTAGTTTTTCCCTGGCCCTCAGAGAAAACGAAGAAATTTTACCAGTAAGATTAGCGTACAACTGCCATGCATGGAGTTTCATCACCATCCACTGAAGAATCGCAATGAAGCACAACACATTCCACTAAGTCAAGACATTTTCATGACTGCAGTCTAAAGACGACTGCTTATTCACAGCTGAAAAAACAAATTAGGGATGCGATTGTTTGTACTTACTCAGACGCAACCTAAACGTTTCATAACTCTGTGTGCCGAATATCCTTACTTCTCATTTATATCGGCTCATCCGCAGCTGCTGTGACACCTAACTTTGCTTTGGAACATGCACTTTACTTCTTGAGTCAATAGACCGACCAGTCGATGGGTGCAAATCAGGGAACTTCAAGTGACTTACCTCATAGATCTCGGACAATGCCCATGGATACCAGGTAAACCCAAAAATTTTGTCTAGACTTCTACCAAGTTGATACCGTTCCGTGAGGCCAAGGAGATCACTGGTAGCACTAAAAGCTTGCGTTGGTGGTAGAATAATGCACACGATCGGCTTATTTACCGATTGGTTTGGTTCATTGTTTTATTTGTTCTTTTTTGTGTTTGCAGTTGAACATTTCCGGTACCTAGATGAAGACCTGGCAGCCAAACTGAAATTTCGTGATCTTTGTCTATTCGCATGCAGCATTTTGTGAAAGCAACTGTCTGAATCGGGCTAGCTAGAACTGACTACCGAAAACTCGCACTTGTCGAGAAGATAAACGAGAACTAGTTTCATGATGATTTGCAACTTGAGGCTTACGAAAAGTCACAGCACAGTGCACTCATACAGTGACGTTTTTACGGACTCTGTAATGAAGTTATAAGGAAAGAAGGATGGTCAACAAGGCGGCCAAAAATCCTATATTTATAGAGGTAGCAATGTTGTTAAATTTTAATGGGACAAGTGGGTTAAAAAGTTCACCATTGCAGATGTGGCTACTCAGCAGGTAACTGTGGCCAACGAGTGAATATCCCTACCATCCAAATAATTTATTGTTCTATTGCCCTTATTATTCACATTAAACAGTGGTACCAGTTAATTTTTTTTAAAAATAGATAAAACGAGTCAAAAAGGCACAAAGTTTGGTAATGAAAGTGCATTTAGTTGAATAATTAGAATGCAAAAACCACGTTGGCTGCACATGAACTGAAAATTTTTATATCATTTTTATTACACAGCAATATATCAGTCAAATCGTCAGCGTCGATAATGAAGCTGCGCTTGGTTAGTGCTCTTATTGACAAGTTTACGGTCGTAGGATGTATCGAACTGGTATGTGTTAATACATCTTTGTTGTAACGTTTAGTTTGGAAGATAGTAATAATTGGCATGTTGTTAGAACTGTGTAGTCATTAAACTGCTCTGCGTTATTGTTTGCCCAGTTGTCCCACTGATTTGCTACCTTTCTAATCGTTTAAAAATCGCTAGTCAAAATCCAGGCTTGGATTTTTACAGTTGTTGGAAATTCCAACACGATGAAAGTTTATAAGATGTGAACAGGTGTAAATGTTGACAAACTATACCCAGATTGCAACCTCATTTTCCTTCAATCTGTACCCTTAATATAGTTGTTTTTTACGTGGCACTACAGTGCCGATTCATTTAGGAGAACGTAGGAAGCGAGTTTATAATCTGCTTTATGCCTCTAACTTCTGCTTAGCACTCATGTAAATTCAAGATATTTAGTCATAGTTGGCATTACAGTGCCGATTCATTTAGGAGAATGTAGGAAGCGAGTTTATAATCTGCTTTATTGCCTCTAACTTCTGCTTAGCACTCATATAAATTCAAGATATTTAGTCATAGTGAAGTTTCCAGAATTCTTGGAAATAAGCAAGAAGCATCACATTCATGGAGCAGTTAGTGCCAGAAACATAGATTTGATAAAAGAAACGATCGTCTAAATGGCTCATGGAATACTTTTCGCAAAGTCAAGTCAATGCTTGAACCAATATTTGGTTTTAAATGTATACTTTGAACTTGTTGGCAGACCTTCGCGAGCGAGCATTCATCGATTGTGCTCTCCAGTTAGTCAAAGCTCTGTGCATTGATTTGTACATCGATTTGTCTAATGTCCTCACACCGGTAATTAAACGTAATTTACATTTATCGGCATTCCAGTTTTGCATCCCATGGTACATTGGCAAGATCGATTACACCAAATCATTACCGATTATCAAGTGTTAAAACGGGTTGCGCGGGCGTATGCAAAAATAATGTTCAAACCTTTCCGCTGACTAACATACCCTGCTTTACTTATGCGTTTTCATTCGTATTTGGGAATGTTGATTCATTGATTCACAGCAAAAACTCAAATCCAGGGCATAAATTCAGTGTTTCCGAAGTTTCACTCATCCGATTCCAGTTCTACCTTGAATTCACCAGTTCCTCGAATAGGCATTACCTGTGTTTTGACTCACACCTGCGGTTTCCCGCCATAAAATGAATTATGATGCACCAAAACAGAACGTGGACGGGTATAAGCCGGTTTGTTTTTTTCTTTGTTTGTTTGTTTGTTTGTTTGTTTTGTGTGCACAAGATGCTTTAGAAATAACTTAGCTTCGATTTTTTATACTGTAAAGACTAAATGACAGATGAAACAATTCGGTGAACAATTCAAACATCTTACTAGAAGGAACATAGTTCTCTTATCAGAGTACAAGAAGCTCCTACTACAGTGCGATCGTAACCCACTGATGATTGCTCGAGTCACAGAAGACGAACGAGGTGAAATCATAAGTATCTTATCATGTTTCAGCTTCTTCATATAGCTCCCGAACAACACTAAATAGGGGCTGGGCAGGGCTCTTAAGGAGTACCATTACACGAAGTTGACTGGGTACAAATCAGACATAATCCAAGAGGTTACGTAAGTTTTCCTCATAGGTTCACTGGTGGAAAGCAGTCTGGATATATTTTAATAAATTCACCGGGGTTGCTTCAGGCCTGCAATCATGGAGACAGGGCACTAGTAGAGAATAATTGCCGGATAGAAATGAGGCATACCTTTGAGTTACGGCAGTGTAGGAATGTTTGAAATCATTTTGGTAGCTTATAATCTGTACCTATTCGGTTATCCTTTGGGTCCAATATCTTCTGTGTAGGCAGATCTGTTTTGACCACCGGGCGGCTTTCAGAATTGCACATTTATATTTCACATTTACATCCATGTAGCATACCACAACTCACGTGAATGGAGCAAATAAAAAAACTTGGAAAAGATTCACTTGCACTGAATACACAAACATGTTTTTATACGGAAAACGTTGACCATTCATTTAGTGTAAACCGCATTTCCTGATCCATGCTTTGATTAGTCATCCTTCCCAGTTATTCTCGTTCCAATAGACTGCAACATTTTCTCGGCCAGCTGAAGAACATTTTGGAAATATGGCCATGCAGGAGCTGTCCAAAAATCGTGAACGTTAGCGGCAAGGCAGTCCATCACGATTTCTGGCAGTACTTAGGCTTTCTTAGGAGCCGGATTTTTCTTTTAAATGAGTGCTTTCAGAGGTTGCTTACAAGCATAAAATGGGAGACAATTTACCATAACACCTTTTACGCTGACGATAAATTTTTAAACGCCGTGTTATAAATCATCGTCAGGCACTGTAGTCCCTATAAGATAATTAATCTAAATGGCATATAAAACGTACGATGATAAAATGATAGTAAAGTACGCAGTGTAAGAACACTTTGGGTGTCTTGATGTACACATGCGCTATAAAAAGGATGCTCGGCTTGTTGTACTGGGAAAATACTCGGTGAAAACATAAACGAATCCAGCGAGACCGTGCTCTGACCTCGTACAATCCAACACATACCAGTGACATGCAGGAGAAGGTAGACAAGAATGAGCAATAAGTCGTAGCTAAGAATAGAGGAAACCGGTCGTGGGCTGTCGAAGAGTTTTCAGCAACCTTGTGAGTAGTTTCCTTTAGGAACCGAACTAGTTTGAACAGGAAGTTTGACTAAAATGGTTCCGAGTATTTAAAACAATCACTAATTGTCGAGATCGGCTAAGTGGCAGTCGTTTACTCCGGTTTCCCGCGTCGACCAGACATTTTGGTGGATGCTCGTTTATCGAAAGCAAACTGAATGCGAAAAATACTATGACTGATATAGGTGCTATAATGGGATATCATAATAAAAACGTTCTAGAGAGGATATTCGCTCAGTAGATGCTCCTTATAATCCATTACGAGATGGGTTTGTTTGTGCTTTTATTTCGCGGCCTGTTCTTTGCTAATCAGAACTAGCACACTACGAAGTTAACGTTTGCAACTGTTTTTCAGTTGCTATTGATGCTGATGAAGTTGCATTCCCAGGGCTGTTAGTAATCACACTTTTGGCATCTAAAGTCACCGGTAGAGTGTAACAAACCAGACCAAGTCTCGTTTTCTGTGTTTTCAGTCAGTCGCTAATTTGTCGTGAAATAAGTTTTGGAACGTATTTGAGTTGTTCATCCAAATGATCAAGTCGGCCAGTATTGTTTCGGCTGAATCGGATTCTATCCACTTTCAATTTTAATTTTTCCACACTGGAAGTGTACATAATCCAGGGCCTCAACTAATGAACCTAAGGCTTATTACCTCACTGCTCACCAAACCGGTGGGTGAAGGCTTATTACCTCACTGCTCACCAAAAACACCAGGTGCGCGTTCCAAACTTCATCCACGGCAAAGCCCGTTTTTGGTGAGCTTTCAAATGAATAACCACCAAGGCTATCAATTAGGGTCGATTAATGAGCGACGTTTCAGAGGTTACGTTATTCATTTACTCACTTGAGCAACTAGACTTGCCAGTTTTCTTGGTGTGATAACCCAGCGTTAGTCTGGGAATTCCCTTCATCATAAACTTGATTCGCGCTCGTATCTCTCATGGGTCTGGATTGTAAAACCAGCTTTTCCCCAGAATACTGTAGCTCATTGCGCTGAGTAGCTCAAATAACTAAAAACGATGTTCTTTGTTAATATAGCGATTCCTTGGTTGTGGGATTTGTCAGAAATGGGGACTCCAAGCATTAATCTCAAACGTTCCTTCAAACAGCAGACAAGATTGCAACGGAAAGTAGACCACTAAAACATGAGTTTGATGAGAGCTATATCACAGTACAGTACGGAGCTGCATCCGCCACAGTAAAACGCCGCAGCCTTTCATGCATAGACTATCATTCACAGTGGTACTCAAAATAAACATGTTGAATTTCGGACAAGAAGTATACCCATGGATGCAAATGTGGGACTGGTATTTATACCGCTTTCAGTTAAAGATATCAAGAGCAGTGAACATGCCGTCCACCTCTGAAGAATGTGAGAACACCTAAAAATTTTGATTCGGATTTTTAATCAGTATCTTGGTTCCTGCAGTTTAGTGAGATACAAGTCCGACTTCCTTTTCCGCGGGAAATGGATGCTTAAACGACAATTCAGCATCAAATCTAGTAGCGCAAGCTGCATTTCTGAAAGACCAGTGGAGGCATATTCCGTTTTAACGCAAGTGGGCCAGACCCTCTACGCGGAACTAAATGGTTACAGAGCTGCAATATCCCTTGTTTTTGTAAGAAATGTGCACTGATCACCATCCTCCAGAAGGTCAGAACAGCTGCAAGAATTGACCCGCAATGCAGTATGGCTTAGATTCGGCTGAAGGGTAAGATTCCGGGTCGAGATTCGACATTCCGATATGATTGGGTAATAGGGGTCTATTTCCTCCGATCTGTTCCGGCAGCGTAGGGTTAAGTGTTGAAAATGGTTTGGATGTTCTTTTACACTGCGTATCTAAGATTTTGAGAGAACGACGTTTTTGAGTATTTGCTGTTTTCTCTCGTACTTTCCGTCATTCTGACAAGCCAAACGAAGAAATATTATATCGGGTAGGTGAAGTAATTAGCCTTAACCATTACGGCGCAAAACAAACTGAATCGAGGGGGTTTCAGCGACCTTGGGAGTATTTTTCTCTATAAAAGCAAATCAAACCTGCTGTTGGAAGTAAACAACTATGGGACTGAATCAGTTAGAACCGACTGGGACCGATTGAATGGTCGTCGTTTCAGAGATGTTTGATAAACAATAAATCCACCAAAACACCCTGAAGCTGTGGGATGGGTTTCAGACGAATGAGGTACTGCCACAAAATTTGCTAACTGGTCGAACTAGTTTATTTGGATTCCATGTGTACCGAGAATAAAGCGTGAAATGAAACAACAACAATGACAAGAAACAGTACCCATGTGAAAATAATAGTACTAAACATGTATGCACTCTGATCCTTTTCCGTGTCGAACGTCAATTTTTTTGAATCTCCATAACATTTACTCACAAGAATCCATTCTGTGTTTTGGTGAATGGGTGTTGAAATGTTTGTCACGGGACTGCATGACCGTGTTTCGTTATTTCTACGTGGACACATTTAGAGCCATTACTCTAGATTTGGGATGAGCTCTCGTTATAAATAGTAGCTGATTTATTTGGGAGATGTGGTATTCTTGTGAACACCATGGTAACGATTTTAGAGGTAGTTTTATTGCTTAGACGCTATTTCTTGATCTCCTTTCGAAACCTGATAGTTCCTGGCCATGAACATTTTGAAAGCAACTTAGAAACTAGTTAGTTGCCAACATGGCTCACGAGTAGGCTTCTAGATTGAGCTATCGAGTTTTTTGGAGACCGGGTAATCCTTAGGAGACTGAGCCAGATATAATTTTTATTGTCGGAATGTAGACGTGTTTCTCTGCCAGACTGCTGCCAAAACCCACGATTATTGAACAGTGCAGTGCGCTAGTTCTGTGTACTCCTTATAATCAAGATGCGGAGCGGACTGTTCACAGTCCCATCTTAGAACATGTAGAGGTCCACTAATGACAGGGTTGTTCACAGTATTTGTATTTTTGATCGGTTAAACAAACCAAGGTTTGTAGGAAGTAAAGCTGGGGAAATTTTTGAATCGTTTGTTACCAAAACGTTCATGCACTTTCGGAAAATGAGTAATTTTCAACGATGACTTAGGGAAAACCCCAAATCACAAATTATCGTTAAACCTGAAGAGCTGCAAGCAATTGGAAAAACTTATTTTGTCGTGGATAAAAAACGCACTACTGTCCGTGTCAAGTATTATCACGACATATATCAAGATATCATTAAAAAGTGTGAGGACATCCGTAGATAAAAAATTCGAAAATTTTCCGAATAGATTGTTTCACTGATTTAACAAACAGCATTCGATTTTGTTGTATTTTACGACCAATTGGTTATGCGGTTATGTGCTGAATAGCAAGATGTCGAGTCACTTTTGCGCATATTTCTGCTTATACTTCGTGGGGCTGACTTGCTTCCCCGGATCCTACCAGTTGCCTCTAATTTCTATCAGGAATTGACATAATTCCGCAACAACCAGTTTTATATCCACATGTTGTTGTAGTAATAACGGTCACAACCCTGTAACCGTCATTTCAACACTCCAAAGCACCTGTAATCATGCCATATCAAACCAGCGATTTTGTGTCGCAAAAGTTGTACCCTTGGTTTTTGCGAAACAGTGCGCCCTAGAGCAGAGAAATCCTTGAATTGGTCAGTGTTCTCACAGTGTCATTCATATTGGTAATTAGAAATCCGTGTACTGGTCAAAAAGTTTTCGAGTAGTTTTCACGTTGCCGAAAATTAAAACTAGTTCACTTTACAACCTAAACACTTTGTTGTGGCTTTTAAAGAATACCATTGCTAAGAAGGTGTCACTGCGTCTCCTCTAACGGGTCCTGACCTCAAAAGGGTAACATTCTCACTCATTTGTAGCGGTGAGTTTTTTCATGCATTCCTCATGACAGCATTGCTGGACACATGAAGGGAGATGAACATTGATCTACCGATGAGATTCAGGCAACATAACTGATACATTTATCTCCAATTTGCAGGTATTTTTCATGGCTTCAAGGGTAGGATGTAATCCTGGTTCTTGAAAGCTTCTAAGAACAACAGATATCAGGAAACAGCAACGAGGTGTGAGGAATTAGCTGTGCAGTTCAGGTGCTTGAGCATAATATAAACCGGGTATATTAATTAGCAGAGAAGCGCTGTGGTGAACTGGAGTTCACCTGTCTGAAATCTCCCCGGCTAGCTAACGTGTTAGCGCTACGTGCGTTTGAAATTTCTCTTGCAATAATTTCGACCAAAAACTAACACCATTACAAAGCTTATTGTCTTGCTCTGGAAGAATAGAACAGATTTCGTCACTTAAATTATAGAGACCAGGGGTGATAAAATACTGCTTCGTATATCACTAGTGCCTTTATGGAAAAAATTATTATTCGCTAAATTCCATTATCAACTATCACAAAGAAAAGACGGGAAAAATTCCACGCCATTTGAATTTCCTGGTTAGAAGTACTTCACAACTTCACAACAAGTTGATCAATCAGAGGAAAGGGTAACGCGCTACAAGAACGTAAGCAGTGCTTTACTGGGCACGTCCCCACTAGAATTCACGTAACAACCTACCTCTCTCCATAGGCAGCTTCTAGAGCTAACTTTGACTTCTTTCTGATCTGTAAAGTTTGCTGCGCAGCAATAAATCTAGATTTGTCCACGAATATAAGAACTTGATCACTGCTCACTTATCACCTTATCACACAGCTAGTGTTGCGTGTGTGACCATTTCGCCATTCAAGTCTAAAGTAGGCAAACAATGAGGTAAAGTGGAGAGAGTTGAAAGGAAAAGAGCATTACAGCGCGGTGCTGCCTTACTGCTTTATTTTCTTCTTTTGGGCGCAAATTATGCTCCCAGGATGATTTATGGATAGGTAAAAACCATCTTGTTTGTATGTCACATTTATCACGCTTTAAGAACAATACAAGTAAAACTGTCAAACGGTTTTATCAACTCAAGTCAGGCAATTTATCCTTGTCTAGTAATTTCCCAAAAAATTCTACTGACGCCTATAAATAGTACCTCATTATGCACTATCTTGAATATGTTTTCATTACTTTTTCAGGATATTTTTAGATTAAAAAAGAACAACTTTGGAGTCTAGAATTCGCCGGTTTTGGCTAAATTGATTAACACTATGCAAATTTTACGAATTTTTAAACACAATTCTGTTTGTTCTAAATTTTCAAAGGTGGCTAGTACAAGTTGGAAAATGATCAATTTTGTGCGGATCAGTTTATTAATAATTTTGAATGAAACCGTGGTACCATTCAAATCCGATTGAGAGCCAAGTGGCTTATGTGTACACCAGTAGCAATCTGTAATACACTAGGAAACATGAGATCGCCTAAACGGATTAACTTGGTATGTCCTTGGCGCGTATGGTCACCATCCGATGAACCTTATCTAGCTTTGTTTGTCGCATTTGTTTCAATCTTTGATTTTCGCTTCCGGGGAAAAATGTGTGCAAGCGCTCAGGCGGCAGCAACGAACTACTGAGAGCACTAGACTCGGTTGCGTGGTGCAATTATTCAGATATGTGAACATCTTTTTGGCTTAACAGACAATAAATGGCACATTAACCAGCTGTTCTACTGTCCTTATACACATGCAAGTGCTGCAAAAGAAGCACAGTTTCCCTTAGATATATCACATTCTCTTTGAGCAAATAAACTGCATTCGATATGGCAAATAACCTTACATGATTATCTTTACACCTGACTTAGGTCAAGAGCTGCCCTAATTACCCGAACCTGCGTAATTTAGTGTTTGATTCCCTTGCGTGATTCCTTACGAAACTGTGTTTTAGGATTCCAGTCCTTACGGGTTCCAGGAGAAACTGAATCAAATGATAATTGGTCTTTCAATCTGATGAAAATGTGTTGACTGCATACAAAGAGCTTATGTGTAAACAGCCTAACTACGTTTGAGGAAATACGAATAAGCCTTCGGTTTTATTGAGTACGTTATCGTCGTACAAACCGTAATCACAGAAGCCTAACAAGCTACACGCAAAACCACATTTAACCTACATCTGAAAGGGTGCATGCATTTCTGTTCTCAGTTCAATGTTTTGGAAAGGCAGTAGGTTTTGCAAACACAAGTCTTCTTTGTGAATGTTTATCTTTGATGCAGTGCACCGTGAAATACATCCAGTTGACCTAAGGACCGTTCAAATCTTTAGAACGACCGTTTAAATGTGACATGTGAAATACATGCTCTTAATATATCTTTTTTATCCCTGGCACTGAGCCGGCACTAGTTTTTTTGTACTGGACACATAAAAATTGCGGATGAATAATTCCTTAGAGCGTAAACATGTCACACCTTGTTCGGTGAGCGAAGTGAAACAATAATGGTTCGGTAAGCGTTCTTTCGTTCTATCTCACGCTATACTTTCGGGTTTCCTTTGATGACCAGTGGAACAAAAAGAACAGATGCAACTGACCGAGCTTTAATTTACAATAAAGAGCTACATCACCGTCGACAATAACAACAAAAACGACAACGGCAGCTATATGTCATCGGTAGGAACTTGTGTTTAGCGGCTCTAGAAATTTTCTGGTTGCATGTTGTCTCAGATATTGACAGAAGGACAGACGTAGGCAAGGGTAAGAGTGTAAACCTGTCGTAAATATCCGACCGCAAGACAGCGGTGGTTGATGTAGGACTATAGATGTAATCCGATAGTTGAGGGATTAAACTGAGTAAATATTCCTATATTCCAATACTTCAGTATTCAATAAACAGAAGGCCAGGAGGATACCTCCGCCAGGTTTCTATTTACTAACCTTCAGTATATTTTATTTTAGTAAGCAAACTGTCGTAACAAGACCCTTTGCCCACGAGTAGATCCATGCGTCTATCAAAAAGAATTTTGAGCCAAGGAATTGTTTCAGAGTGACTTCAGTGCAATATTTACAGTTGGTGAGTCTTGTGGTAATCCACTTTAACCACGGTATAAATGGATGTAATATTCTTAACGTAATACATTCAACCGCGAATTTCGTTGAGTTCACCAGAGTAAACTCAACTGCATTTTGCGTTTATTATGCTTTTCACAATTCCGTTTTCACCAGATTGAAAAAAAAACGTTTTGTAGTGTGCACTCTTTTGTACTCTGATTATTAACAGTACTGTTGCCAGTTTTTTGCAGTTTCTACGTCAGAAGATGATGGCTTCCGATGCATAGATCAGAGTACAAAATCCCCTCCAGTAAGTGTGTTTTGCAAAATGATATTGGTTGTTCACCTTCGATTTTGTCCTCGCCATTTGGTGCTGCGCGAAACGCTAGTTCTTCAGTTTAGACAATCCGGACAACCAAAAATTCTGTAAAAAGCATTTGCTTCATATAATGGCTTTGGTTCAACGTTGCCCTATTGGGAATAGTCGCTCTGCGGAAAAGTGGGGGCTTCGAGAGTTGTCCTCTGTTTCTTCAGTTTTGTTTTCTTTTAAAAATTTATTCATTTTACATAGTCCATCACTACCGATTCGCCAAGGTGTTTTGCACGTCCGGGTACGTTTGTGCAATTGTGTAAGCCACCTGCATAATCCTAAAAAAGTTTAAACTTTGTGACAGTTTGCAAGGAGTATGTTGTACAGGTCAAAACCCCATAGAATATTCTCGTGCTTAATGAATAATAATATTTCAATATTATTTCAGTATTTCAATATAGGTTTGGTAATCCATTAAACATGTTTCAAAGTATTTAAGTTACGCGTTTGCGCACTTGTAAAGTGCATTCAATCATATGTTGATTATTATATATGGAATCTACAATGACGGATTTTTTTCTAGTAGTCACTTCTAACTGGTTCGCTAAGCTTGCAAATGCAGTAGAGGGTTTCCAACACGCGGTGTATATAAAATACTATAGGAACCTAACCTTCACAAACAGGAAAAAGTCATTTTTTGCGTAGTTTTGCTCTGCTTGGATAATACATATAATAAAAAAATCTCAAGTTACATTCTGACACAACATGACTATCAAACCAGTGTTTTGAATATTTTATCCATCGACGGTATTTTAAACACTTGCAAAACAACACTAACGGCTTAGTAGCGCACAATATTATTAGGTGAAAACCAAGTTGCTCCTTTGAAATAAAAGCGTGGATAAATCTCTTGCGTTTTGTGATAAAACACAAAATGAAAGGTAAAAAAACATCAGCAGCTATGATCTGCTTTGACCTCATATAAAACTCTGGTGGTCATCTCACGGTCATATTCAAGCCCCTGTGTAGGCGCAACACTAATGTGTAATGAATTGTCATACGGCAACTAAAACACCCCGTGGAAAATCTGAGTCAAGTTTTCATCGTAGGCAGATATCAGTGTGAAAATTTAACCAGCCCAAATTGGAACCTAAACGGGTTAACCAAAAATAATTTCTTTACATTTTCTGTAGTTTTATGGCATCTTACATTTACAGCAGGTGTCATTCGAGGAAACTTGAACTAGTTTTTACCTAAGAATTGTTGATTTGAAAAGTTGGCCAAAAATAATTGAGCCAGAACGAGCGAACGGGAAGTTGACTTTTTACCACCCTAAGGATACATGTGACCTCTTCTAAGGGATAACGTCAATCATTTTGGCAACGCCTCTGAGAAATCCGATTATGGGAGACGCATTTTCTCGGATGTGTTACCCTTGGGAACAAGTGACTTTCCACCTATTTCGTATTACAGCACATTCCCTCCAATAAGACCCTGCCATCAATGAACCATGGAAGTCTACCGTTGCAGTAAGCAAGTAAGAAAATGAAATGCACCATGTTGGCTCAAACCTGATACAACTGCTTTCACTCAATTATTTGACCGCAACTAAACGCTGACCAACGGTGTGCGTTGACAATTTCAGTAATATAAGCTACACTCTGTCGTAGACCCATGATCACGTGAGATGAGACCAGAGAAGCCAGAAAACAATGTTGTAGCAGGAATTTGGCCTGAAGAACGGTTAATCATGTTTTCGTGACTAAATAGGCCCATTATATGGTTCATTCGATCTCGGAAAATCACTAGGACTATTGAAACTCTGTCACCGTCACTATTGTTATCACAGGGCGGTGCCGCTATTTAAGTTGCAGCTACAACAAACCTGCACAATAGCTCCGCGAGGCCGATTGGTCAGTCTGTCTGCCACAAACATTAAATAAACAAAGGAGATAAAGGAAAACAGCTGCATCGCTGGGGAGAATGGGGCATCTTTGTTAAAAGCAGGGTGGTCGACATACCGGCCTCATTTCACGTTCTGTTTGCGGTGTAGGTGCGACTGTTGTTGGGGCCATGTTTATAGTAGAGTTGGCCTAAAAACGAGTGGTGACATGGAGTTAGGTCTAGTTAAAGCGTTGTCGGGAGACGTACAATACTCTAATGTTAACCGCATTACTTATGAAGATTTACCCGTTAGTTATCGCGAAAATGAAAATTCTACAAGTTGTTGACCGCCAGAATGTCGTTGTTTGATTAGATTTAACAATATGGTGTGAAGGATTACTTTGTACTGGCGTAATAAGAAATTTTGCCAGCATCGAGGTAATGAAAATGTAATCGCAACTTGCCTCTTATCAGACTGGTCCATCAACGTTTTCCCCCTGGATTCTTTTTAGAAGGGATAACCGCATCAGTTCCTCTAATGGACATCACTTCTGATGTGGGTGTTCTGGACAGTTTTCTGTTTTATATAAAACATGAAACACGGAAACCACTTTGCTTGATTTTTGATGGCTGGTTAGTTCAGGCAAACACCAAATGATTCACATTTCACCCGACTATTTTATAAAAACTAGCGGCAATTAGCTTTAAAGTCGAACTGATAACGTAAACAAATGTCCACGTAGGTCGTTGCTCTTATGTATTCTAGCAAACTTGAAGGCCTCAGTGGTCTTTGATCTGTTCACTTCACTGAACACTGATCAATTCAATTTGACAAGGTTCTTGGTTTTAGTCACTCAGTTTCACAGCTGCTGGCCCTTTATTGCTAGATAATAGCATTTAAACGAACAAAATACACTACTTTACATGCCTATTTGATTTTTACGGGCCACTCGCCAAAAACTCAACCGAATCTTCCGTTCTCGGTGTTTTAAGCAACTGAAACTGTTGCACAAGGCCACCTAACGATTCAGTTGGCACGATATTCGAGTTCAGAGACGAAAGATCCAGCTGGGTTCCACGGGGGTCTACCTTCAAAACCAAACTGGTATGCAAATAAGTTTACTTCCCAAACTTCATGCAAACCAGGTTTAAGTAGAAAATAAGGTTGACAAAAACTTGAGGACTACACCCACCTGATAAGCCCCAAGAAGGACGGGACCGGTCGTGGGCTGTCGGAGGGATTTCGGCCACCTTATGCGTAGTGCATTAAGTCTATAGCATTTATATAGCATATAGTATTTTAAAAAAGATATTCGATAAGTCGTCTTATCAACGATACCACCCTGTAAATGCACATATATTGTAATTTACACAGAGTTTGCAGACCAGGTTTCTAATCCAGAGGCAAACTATCCTCACCAGTTACCTGAAAGGCAGACCAAACTACGGGATCTTGAATGTTATAGGCTTACTTCTGAGGGAGGCAGGAACGACACGAGATATTTTCCAATAAAGTTTTCGGTAGTCTGGTAAGAATGTCCTTTGGTATGCGTTTGTGGCGTTTCATGCGGCTTTATTTTACTGATTCTGGTTGCAAACACTAGGCTGCCAGTGTTGTACAGTGGCCCTCAAAATTATCATTTATTTTTGAAGAGCATTTTCACAAACATAAAACGTGAATGCAAGAGATAGATGCGAAAGAGTGACAGGAGAATATGGGAGAAAAGAGAGAAACGTCTCATTCGAAATCATGCCAAAACAGTCCCAGTCTGATGAGATAAATCCCAAAGTATGTAAAGATGATGATAAGGAAACACGCGTCTAAAGACCAACATCCGAAGAAAGAACGAACAATGGTGAATGCTCTTCAAGGTGCGGTAGGCGCTAGCACAGTCAAAACTCGCACATCAGGTACAGTGCCCGTCATACTGGATCTGGTGTGAGATTAAATGGCAAAAATGTACATTCAACGCCATGTGTCACGCACAAAACTGTCATAAGTACGCAGACAGTCCACAGTAGCAAGAAAACACAAGTCACTGACCGCGACCATAGGAAGTCCCAATCCAATAACAGCCTTAGTGGACTGAGGAAAGCAGATGCCTCGATAAGAGATGAACATCGGTTGCTGAACCACGGGTAAAGTGTAATACTTTCAAATCCATCACTACGATTCCATATACTAACCGTTAAAGTCGCACGTTTGAGCGGTCAAATGTGACTGAAAATCAATGACAACTACATCTTTTGTCGTTGGCAAACATTTCTAAGAAAGCCCGGCGTTCTGTGTTCCGTCGGGTTTATGATGCCCTGTGAATGCAAGTGGCTGACCACTTTCCAAGTGTATTCGAATCTGCCTTTCGACATAGGCACATATTAAATTTAGGTATTAACTTATAAATAACAATAAAGTACACTATGTGTACTGCATGTACAATATGTTTACGGAGATCTCGATAAATTGTGCACAACTCTCCGGAATAAACATATCAGTTGAGTTCTTTTTGATTAGACTAGCACCTGCCTAATCAAGTCGCACCAGTGACGAAAGAGGGTCAGTCATAAATGCTACTTCCGACCAACCTAACGTGCAATATCTGTCGTTCTATACTCTGTTCTTTAGTTACGAGTCAAGGCTAAATTTTGGTTCTGTTTCTTTCGTGGGTATCATACCTCATGGTAATTTGATTATTAAGCCTCTCCATAATCCACACATTGTGTATCCGAACAACGAGAATACTTTCCCAAATAAATTAACAGAGAGACTGCCCAGAAAGTCAATTGAAGATTTTAACGGGACAAACTTATCGTACTTTCACTCTGATAAGACCATCCTGTGGATAAGCTAGCAAACCTATGTTAGTTTGGATTTTTTCAACACAGTGAGCGAGAAGCCTGTTTAAAGATTCATCATCATCGTCGACAGCACGACATCAGTGTTCAACACCGATGCTTCAGTGCCTTACAACCATGATTTATTTGAAAGCCTTATTGGAAAGGAAGGTGTAAATGTGGACAGGGGAGGGACTTAGTGATGGTTTACCACAATCATTCCGAGGTACCTACACATCCAGACATTCACTAGGCCAATCTGGATAGAAACTTACAAAAGGACGCCACTGACATCGGTCGGCAGTCTTATCTTGTAGTGTCTCTAACCAGACACAGTGAGGATCACGCGGATCACAGTGAGGATCACGCGGTCCCCATTCTGAAAACTGAGTAGCACCGACAGCACTCAAGCGTTTCATGATATCCTTCCCACATATGATTTACATATATGGGTCTCATATTGATGCTACGTGGATGCCTCAGGATTTGTGATTGTGAATCTTCCTGTAACCTACTACCTGGTTAAAACACCGGTAACTTCTATATGCTAACTGATATGATTTCTACTGTGACGTCTTTGGGTATAAAAGCAATGAAACATTCATGAGTGAAGAAAGGTCATTATTTAAAGCAGTATATGGTTAAAACATCGTAAACATAGTGAAGTCACCAGCGGAGTTTATCAAACGAAATTGGTGCACAGAAGGAAAAATAACTTCGGTATGGCTTTGTAGTGCTTCCTTTACCATTCCGTCCCAAAAAGTATTTCATTTCATTTTCATGCCTTGTTTGCCGAGTTAACCGATCTACGATTTAATATAGGCCTTAGTCTTTCTCTCGTATCTGAGAAACGGAATGATACGATAAGCTAAAAGAGACATTGCCTTTAGTATGTTGCAACTCCAGTGCAAATCGTTTGAGCCACTTTCTTGATCGGTTACGGCTTTTTACGTTAGTCCTGCTAATGTATGCTGGATCCGGGAGTTTCATTATAATAACATTGGACATTTCCACAAAAGGCTGAAAAACAGGTAGTCTTTGAGAATTCTGCTTCTGTACAGATAAACAATAAGTCTATTTTGTACATGTTGAAAGAGGCTTTTGAGTTCGTTTTTATTCGCACATCTTACGTGCCTCTTTTAGGAAAGCTGAAAAATGTTGCATGATGTTTTATTGCATTGACGTCAGATAAATATATACCCCCTTCGAAAAACTACTCCTTTCTGATCACAATCTCAGTGATTTTATAAAAATGCATAGGAGCTCAGTATTAGCGCTAGATGACTCAAAAATTGGCCTTGTGGAGATTTTATGCAACCATTTATGGAGTACAGGTCTCCGATAAAGTCCTCTATGGTGAGTTAATGAGTGGAGAATTTGAGGAATATTTTTTTGTAACTGAATTAACAAATGTCAAAATTCTTGATTAATTTTCAAGAAAAAAGCCTTTTCCATTCTTCTTTTGGTTGTGTCTGCTGCATTTCGATGAGCCAAGGTTGCAGAAAGGAACAATGAGTAATTTTCACCTATGATAATGAGCACAAAAAGGAATCGTTTACTCTCGTCATCGGTTGCGTTGTTTGCTATTCGTTTTTATAAAACATATCAGGAAGGCTAAATTTTGATCAAGAATCCACTGGTGCGTAAATTTCAATTGTTTTTTTGAGCCTGACGTCTAAACAGTTGTATTTAAAAAACGGAAGTGACATTTTAACTCAGGTGACATTTCGAAGACGCCATCAGTCTGAAATAACTTTAGTCTCTGTCCAGCTACGACTGATACTGTGACTAGTTTCCTGTAAGTTCCCAGTAAACCTTTTCCCAGTTTTTTTTTCAGGAACGGCTGAAATGCTTTAACATTTCAATGCTTCATACACTAGTTTAGTTTGCTAATATGTATGTATGTATGGATTGTTAGAAAGAATTGTGGGAGGTTTATTTGTGCCATTAATCAGTTAGATCTCCACTGTCAATGTCTAAGCAAATCTGATTAGCCATAGTGGTTCCGTACGGGTGGTTCTTTTCTTTTTGGGATATAAATCTTGCCAGATTCTTCTGTACATTTGATGTGAAAATCAGATATTGCGGCCTCTTGATGGTTGTAAAAAGAAACAGCCTTTGATCCGACCAAGAGGCGACTTGCAATTCATCATGCGTTCGAGAAGGTCAGATACCTCAATCAATCTTAAGTTGAATTTTATGTAGGTTCGTAAGTTTGAAGTGTGGTTAGAATATTCCTAAAATTAATTTGGGAAGCCGAAGACGTAACGAGTCGTAAACAACCGGGAATAATGTATGTGCGAAATTAAAATTAAAATTGGTTACGTTGAATATTGCCTACGGGGCGATGCATGCAGCAGTGTACATTATGAAGCATAGGGGCGTGATTTCTATTATTTTATGATTTTAATATTGCATACTAACAATGTCCCCGCAGGAAAATAGAATAAATTGAAGGTTCTTAAACTTCTTCTGTAGTTCCGTGATAAGTTGCTGCCGACAGCATTTAGAAATGCACCCGATTCTGAATTAAAGCTGGCTTACTTCAGGCTGATTTTTAGAGCCTTGGCACAAATGTGTTTGCTGCGACGCGCTGGCACTTGTAAAGTTTACTGAGCGTAGCTTGACGTATGCGCACCCTTCGTACAGGTTCTGTTGATGCGAAGTCACTCCACATAAGTACCTTTTGTAAGTCTCAAAAACATTTTCACCAAACATTTCTGGAGAGATTAAATCAAGACCAGGCCCAGCTAGTCATGTGGCCCACTTCATTCTGCTAGCAAAAGTAGAAAGTAAATTGTCACGAACACTTTTGTTAATTTTGGTTCACCAAAAACATTGATGTGGTCTGCAAATTCATAAGCACGACACGACGACCTGGCTTTTTGTTGTTTTACGTGTTTGTTTTATGGGGCTGGATTTCTTGGATGTACGACAATGACGTACGATGACTTAACTCCGTCAATGATAGAACGATATGTGGATGGCTTGACGCTCGAAAGCAGAAGCGGGTATCAACTACTTCTACAGCTGTGTCAGCAGTGAAATTTTTTTGGAAAGCACAATGTGTTGCGTTCTTTACAAATCAAACCTCCATCCAAACTGATCTGTAGACAGCTTACACACTACTGTTTCTTCGTATCAGGGTTTCAAACACTTAGAATTATATTAAAAAAGAAACGGATGCAGAGCTTAATGAATAAAAAGGCATGAGAATTGAAGCAGTTGTGCTGCCCTACTCTAACGGTAAGTGTAAAGTTGTTTGTGGTGGATGTATGTTAGACAGGAAAAATAGCTAATAAGGGTGGTTCGCGAAAACTTGTTCGGATTCTCTTCAGCTTACTGTGTATAGCAAAGAGGGACTTCCTACTGAACCTCATGATTTACTGCAGACGTCCGATAGGATATTAGTGATGTGAGTTCATTTTTCCACATACAAACTGATATACGTCACACATCGGACCTGCACACGTTGATGGAGATGCCTGTTTGCTTGACCCATAAGTACTGCCCCGTGACCTAATTATCTACGTCAAGCCCAGAACGAGTACCACAATAGCGTTGAATGACAGAAAAAATAGCGTCCATCTGTGGCTGATGGGCGTTGCTGCATTGTTTGAGAAGAAAAAACACTTCGCAGGATAATTTTTCCGTAGGTTTATCCGGCACTACAATGGGTTTCAGCGTGGCTTTGATGTGAGAAATATCGGGCGATGGGTAACAGGTCTATGAAGTTTAAGCTTATGTTACATTACCTAACCTAAACAGTTCCCACACATTTTTTAACTTTACAAACATGTCGAAGTGCTTACAGTCCAAAAGTGTCTGTTGTTCCTTTGATGTGAATCAGTCTATTTCGTAATATGTTGCACGCCTATGTACGACCAGGAATCTCTCTCATAGTTAAGAACAACCTTCCCTCGAAATGAAGGTTGAGAATACAAACAAACTTGGTGAGTGTGTGCCCTGACTAGTTATTTTAGGTGAGAAAAAATTTCGATCCAATTGGTTTTTGCAAACTATGCATAAGTGCATTTTTGAAGCTTCAAACGAAGCGTTGATATAATAATTTGTCTGTTCTGGCCGTTAGAATGACGTACTTAAATGTATAGAGGTGGAGTAACCGGCCTGTGTACATACACCATCAGTTTTACCATTCCAAGTGGATCTTAATGGCACAAACAAGATTTTGAGTCTATGGTAGATGAAACCTATGCACCCTGCCTCAGAGTTTTGAGCTCCTATGAGAGTATATTACGAGACATAGCATATATTTATAAAACTTTACGGTGCGGTTGTTGTGTCCGTATGTGCTCTTTCGTACATAAAGTACGTGTAATCACATTTGCCTGCCCTCCACGCTGATAATCAGGGTAAAGGATTCATACGTGTTCAGGTTAGTCGTAGCAGCATATCCATATCTTACCAGTTTTGTGAGTAACTATGTTACATTCAATGAATTAAGTGCTAATTGAATATCTCACTAACAAAGCTAGTGAAACTTTGCCGCGCTGTCTCCGATACCTTTCCTTCCGATCTAATCGGACCAGTGACATCTATGGAATTGGGATTTATGAATTTTGTCTGTCATTGTTTACGCTTATTCTGCCGCAAAATAGTTCCTCCAAACCTCCTGCCGTTCAGTGAATTTGAATAAGTCTGTCTGGTCTATCAAACAGTTAGTACTACCAATTAAAGTTATTTTTACTGAAAACTGCGTGGAAAATGCTGTCTACTGGTGCCGCAGTATTGTTAACTTGTAGTTCCTACGCCATTTCCATATCTTCTAGTCACCATGAATTTTCATTGCGCTCGTACAGTAGTTACTCACCGTTTTGAGTGCCATATATTATTCTTCACATTCAAATTTGCGTGCAGCTTGAGGTTCACCAGTATATGTGCTCCGAATTATTTGTCTCACCTGAGCAATGATACTGTTATCTTATAATGTGCTTGTAAATTTGTTCGTCAAGCTTTGGAAATAGCTTACAGAGTGTCCTAATCAACAAGAAGAACATAACGGGGCGCGCATCCAAAATACAACTAAATGCGCATCCACAACTTCATTTCCAACCAGAGTAACCAAATGATATACTTCGTCCTTTTCTATAGAGGAGAATGTCGGTAGCTCATGTAGCGTAGATGGTGGTCGTTGGCTTGTTCGCTAAGCCGGGCAGTTTGATAAACGTTTCATCACCAATCGAGGTGACATCATCAGTGCGTAGTTGTGTGTAGCGGTGGGTTAGTGGTTGTGCGTTCAGTAGTGTTACGTGTGTCACACGTAACACTGTCACACACGTTTGCAACCAAATTGCCCAGCTCAGCGAACAAGCCAACGACCATACTTCGTCCTCATTGGGTTCAGTAGTGAAACACATACGTCTGGGTGAAAATGTCCAACAAGTTAGCCGGAAGTAGTTCACCAATCGACACGGATTCATGCGACTTTGTTCCACTATTTGACAAGTAATTAATTGTCTGATAGGACGTGGCATTTTATTGTAATGGGGCCTAAGCTATTCTCTTGTTTCGAACGGACAAAAAAGTTGTCGTGATGCTGTAGCTGTAAAAAGTGCTTCAAGTAGACCTTAGCGCATTATACCGGAAAGCGGCAACGTGCAGCAACCATACGGTCAATAGCAACCACATGGTGATCTGTTTCATGCAGCCAAGTCAAGCTTTCTTTCTACACAATATCCTACACACCATCAGCAAGGCAGCTATACATGGACAAGTGAAGGCAGAATAATGTCATTCGTGAATGACCGATTGACCACAGAGCAGCCTGCATAACCTACTTCCGTAAGGATAACCTTCTTATTCACAGATGGGGTATTAGCGGCACGTAATAATGTCGGAGGCACGTTACTGGTGGGCTTCACTTCAGTGCATGCATAAATAAAAGAACGTTGTGCCAATGACTGTGCCCAATAGCTGGTGTAATTCGGACCAGTGATTTGTAGTTGAATAATACTGCACAACAAGCAGCAGTCCTCTATCAGACTTGCGTTAAAGAGATTTTTCTCCCAAATAACTAGATGCTTTTTCTTTTTCAGGATTTGCCGCGACTGAGTGGATAGAGTAAGTGAAACATCAGAAACTTTTTTGTAATGCGTTACATTGCTCCTTTGTCTAGGAATTTATTTGGATAAAGGAACTATATCAAATAGACGTATTCCATAACAAGGAAAATGAAACACCATAAACAATTAAGCTTTCGTTTAAAAATTTTACGCGGGTTCATGACCATTAGCGCAGTAGGGAAGATTATAGGCTCTGGTCCCAATGGTAGTGAGTTCTAAGTTCAAACGTACGTAGCTTTTATGGATGTCTTTTAAGCGTACATACACTCAATTATATGTCTCAAACAACTAAGTTTACTATGATATCAAGATTCCCTGCATGTGACTGTTGCTCGACCCTCGACCGAATGCGTCGCCTTGCGTTTCGAACGAAATATCCTGTGCCAAAAAATACTGCTACATAATGTGTTGTGACGCACTGCACAAAACCATACTCAGGTTTCACGTAAGTTGGTTTACGGCCCACGAAACGTACAAACACTCATGTCCAGACAACTCGAATGCTCCATACCTTGATTTTTAATTTTTTGATGTGCGATGTTCAAACAACGTTTTGTATACTGCTTGGTGGGAAACTTAAATTCTCTGGGTAAACATTATAAGCCGAACACATGTTATGTTAGAGCGTTACCAGAGGAATATCGATCTGGCAAAATCATCAGGAGCTATTTACCGCAAAATACTTCCTATCCGGGAGTCGTGTCATTTTTATGTTCGTTCCCATAGGTTAATTTTGAATCGGGATTTGCAAAGCCAAGACATTCCACATGAAAAAAGCATTGAAGACCGTGGCATAATTAGCTATTTCGTTGTGTCGATAGATTTTTCTGAAATGGGGGAAAAATAAAACAATCCAACTTGGAAATTCAGGAGAAGAATTTGGCTAATAATTGGGTGACAAATGGTTTTTTAAACGAGCACGTTAATTGGCCTGGTGTTTCATCACCATGCGAGGATGGAATGCCACCTGGAGAAAATACCCGCCAAACCGCTCATTGAGAAAGCACCCAAATATGGGGACGAAAGTTTAGCAAGCTAATTGCCATTCTGAGTGAACGGATCGACCAACGCCTAATCATCAGTCAAGTTTTCCTAGGGTGTCAGACAGAAGTATTTGAATATAGACATATGAGGTGTATTAAGCTAGTCCCCGAAGGAATTCCATTCACAAAATACAAGCCAATTGGTTTCATTTCCTGGAGACAGTTGGGTATTTAGACAAACCTCTGTCTGTCTGGACGTTGGTAGTGTGATTACCGGAAATTCCGATAATATTTCAACGATACATTGGGACTATTTCAACAGCAATATATCCATTATTTTGAAACAAGCGTAAAATGGTGGATCCCTTCCATAAAGTTCACTCTTTTCGTCCAAGGCCGAGAATAACATTATGACATGTAGAAAACTGCTAGGAAACCGCTATCTTACAGACTTCTAGGCCTCGCGGCTGAGGTGAAACATTGTGGGATCTCGCTGTCATAAGTCATTAGCATTCTATCCGGCGAGGAGAAACTCCAGCATACAGTTCCGGTGCAGCTTTGGCCTTTCTACAGAATCACATTAAAGATTTGGTCAAAACGCTCTTCTTTAATAAGGAATACAAGATGCCAAAGATGTCTTATGGGGTGGATTTGTTGTTTGAAGTCAGGCGGCCAAAATTATAATCGACAAAAGAAGCTCGCATATCAGTGGAACCACACTAGAAGGACCTCATTAAGGGACCTATTTTGGTCAGGAAGCCCCAGATCAAGCCATACACAAGGACAGTAGGATAATTGGGTAAATTTTACGCACTAGTCAACCGATATAACCCATTCCAAAGAGACTCTTCTTAAACCCATTATATGCACTAATTTCAGCTACGAACAGGAAAATGGCTTTACCTGACAAAATGTTTTAATGTTCAACGGCAGCATACTTCATTAGGATAGATTATAGGGCTGACATTTATTCAAGACAATATTAGATGCAGCAGCTGGAGCAGAGTGGAACACCTTGTAGTGAATAGTCAGTTGCTTTCACTGCTGTTTGTTTAGTCACACTTGGCACAGCCCTGAATCCACCACGGTTTTATCGAAGTTATCCAAATAGGTTGAAATCTTTTCTATGGGAAGCCTACTGATCCAAACCTTATTCAGAGAACAGGGCTTTATAAATGTGGTGCCTTCGCAATCTCCCTCCTTTTTCAGCTGTATTATGATTAGTGACATCAGTGACTTGGTGAGACGCAAAACAACAGACTCAGTGCTTGCAATGCAGTTGATGGCTGTATTTGAGGATAAGAAATCGGGCATGCTATTGGAAATCAAAAGACGCCGGGAGTTACTCCCCGGGAACCTCGTAATTTCGATTCTTCAAAATCCATGGGATTCATGGCAACTGTATTTCCGATGTCACCATTGTAATACGTAGCTTTTCTTCAAATATACTGTTCTGCTGCCCATACGTATGAGGGAACAAAACCGAATTTGTTGTGGATGATATGTATAAACCCGTCCATGGGACTCACGTTGCTTTTCTAAACACTGTATCAGGTTCCACATTTCTATTTTGTCTGATGACTGTGTTAACTGGAATTCGTCTCAAGCGTAGTACTAAAGCTGACCTCAAGTGAGATGCCCAGAATGACTGGGAGTTTTGAAGTTGTCGAGCATACTGATTACAGAATGGATAAACGAAAAACACAAAAACCGGCCCAATTTATTCCGGACAAAAAGCAATCGAAATCCATACGCAAAGTCTGTGATTCAGAAAATTACCAAAAATCACAGCGTGAACAGAATCGAGGATTTCGAACTCGTGGGCGTATGGAAACTGGTCTTAGCTGGCACGTGACTGTGCGGTTGTCAATGCCCGCAAAATCATTAACAAAAGCAAAGGGTGAAAATCCCAAACCGACCAAAGGTCACAGAATCTCTCTTCCTTACACAACTACCGCAGCACTAGCTCGTCCACACAGTCGGACGACGAGTGAAATCGACGTTGAAGAGGGACCATCACGTGAACCGAACCCCAAGAACTAGACCCTAGGATGGATCTAACTCCATGCAGATTCCGTCATTGGCCTAGCGAGTGGGTTACACCCTAACACACAAAATTCCTCGGCCAAATTATCTGATTGATTCTACGTCCAACTTAAATCTCGACTAACTTCATAACCTAGTCACTTGGCCTGACAAAGCCCTTCCGTCAAAAGCGAAAGGTTGCCGAGGAATAAATCTACCGGTTGTCACCAAAAATTTCCGAAAACAAATGATTATACTTCACATAATCGGACAATTACATCTATAAATGTTTTTCGATTTTTCCATGGCACATTTATCGTCTAAGGTTGCAGTATTGATCCTTCAACCATACCAGACTACGTTTCCCATCTTAGCATTATAACTATGAACATTATTAGTTAAAATATTTTAGGCCACAATAAGCGCATCAAGGTGATTTGTCCGCCTGTGGCTACACCAGCGAGAATAGCAACGATAATATTTGATAATAGTGGTGGCGCAAACAAATGAAGCGAACCTGCGCAAGAAGAATGTCCATATGAAGTTTATATGGATGGCTGCGCTTTTTTTCCCACGCACCGCACTCGCTTTCGCAACATCTCTTTCAGGTCAATTAACAATGCCTCCAAAACTCGGGTCTTCTATCAACTTTAGGGTGGCATACACCCTATATTCAAATTAATGGTCGCCACTGTGCCCGTTATTCTTGTCTGTCAACTCAGCAGCTTACAGTCTACAGACTTGACAATCAGCATTGAACTAGATGTTAGGGTTGTTAGGGAAACTGATGCATTCTGTCGCCCAGCCAGACAAGTTTGGAGCAATGACACCAAGGTTACAACGTGACGGTATCCACTAAAGCAATTTCTGTTTACCGGCAATTTCTCAGATGTCAGTCAGTTGTCCATTCTTGCAGTTCATCATCTGATCTCTAATAATTCTGCTCAGGTTTATCTGTAAATTGGATAGCTTCAGGACAGTGGTGTCAAATAAACGCCACAGGGCAAACAAGTGGGGTTTTGCAATTTCAAATAGGAAAGAGGCACAGCGGTTTATGGAAGTGTCCGTTCCGTTTGAGTGATCAAATGTCCACTGCTATTCTGATCCGGATTAAACGCGCTTGGCTCTAGTAAATCAACATTACCTTGCACCAACATTTAACGGTTGTATACGACGACAGTGGAAATGTATGGTGCTGTGCGTGAAGTTGGACGCATTTTATCCAGATTATTCACTATTTGTGTGAAGTAAGCAGCGCCGTTCTCGCGCTGCATAAGTCAGAGGCGCCAGATAAGTTTGTATGATATGTATTAATTGTACAGTGGAAGTCCATTTTATCTGAATCGCAAAGTGGTCTACAAAACTTCTGGTACGTTTTTTATTATTTCCGCCTTCCCAGAAATCGATATTTGAGTAATATTTCAGCAGTGTTTATCGATTCGTTTTCCGCGCGTACTAAAAAAATTATTTTAAAATTCATTTGCCAAACAGAACGTTCAAACAGCGGTATGGCTTGATTCTTCAACATGTTGCAAAATGCTGCACGAGGATTGCTTCAATTAACCACCTCCTCAATTTCTGAACGAAGGATAAAATATATGAGTGATATGTATATCAGTTAGAAGCTCCATGCTTGCGTTGAAAGAAAGGATGTGTAACCTGAGAAAATTAGAGATGTAGAAACACAATACGCATGTGTTTTCGCCAAATAATTTGCACGGTTTCTCGAGCGCCAATTCTGCAGATTCGCATAAAAAAGGAAGGAGTTTAGGAGACCTACTTTCACAAAAATCGTAGGGGAAAAGCAAAACGTCCGATGACACTTATTCAGTCTCTTCAGTTTTCAATATTCGGACGGTTGTTTATGTAAATATTCATATTTTTGAACCATGACAATTCAGCTGCTAAGAAAATATTGTAAACGCAACGCTCCTAGCCGCTATTGTCTTATAGACATAGATACAAATGTGTGAATGTCTAAACTTGCTCGCAGCGTGACTTTTACACATAATAAAACATTTGGCTCGCTCCCGTTTGAACAGTTTTCCTTCCGATACGGCACATTTATTCTGGTGTATCCATAACAAAGGGAGAATCACCGAGATTTTCACTCTTCGTCTCCTCACACTACCAACAAAACCAATCTGTTAACATTCACATGGCTCCCGTTTGAACAGTTTTCCTTCCGATACGGCACATTTATTCTGGTGTATCCATAACAAAGGGAGAATCACCGAGATTAAGTTTCACTCTTCTGCGTACTCATATCCTTGGTCCTTGCCGGTTCTGAACTCCGAATATCTGACATGCATGGCAAGTGTGCTACCACTATTTCACCGCCACCCGTTGGACGCTTTGGTATTGTCATATCTGAACAGGTAAATGTATTCATGGTGGTTTGGGTGGCCATAATCCAGAAGCGAAGACTACAATATCTTTGGGAAACAAGACTAAACTATTGGGCATCCGGCATTGTCAAATTTTAGACTGGTTTAATTGACACGCTACTGGTATCTTGCAACAAAAACTGCGTGCGAGCCTTCAGGGTTTGCTTCCCAGCAGACTTTTGCCCGGCAATCGCAGGAAGATTCCACCTTTAGGATATATCGTGATTAAATTTTTTTAACATTTGACCACCGATTAATAAATAGTTTTGAACAATTTATGTGACTGTAGCACGTCTGCGATGATAATGAAATCAACAGCGCGTCGAATATGCATTTAAAATTATTTGGTTGAGAGATGTCTCAGTAATCCAGTGCATCCCGCCCATCTTTTGGAATACCTGCGATGATTGCCCCAAGACAGATTGAGTGCTGATCGGACGACATCGATGAGATTGCGAGTTCTATGAATCCTGTACCCACACACAACCAATCAAAATTGTCCAGCAAGTTCCAAGTTTCTGTTGCACTATCTAGCTGGGAGGTCCAGACCTGTGCGAATCGATTGATATGACCAGGGCATTTGTTTGGTTGTCACTCGTGGCCTCGTGCGTACTAATCATATCGCTCAGGCATGAATACATTTTCTATAGAGGAAAATGTTGCTAGCTCAGGTAGTGTAAATGGTGGTCGTTGGCTTGTTCGCTGAGCTGGGCAATTTGATTGCAAACGTTTCATCACCAATCGAGGTGACATCATCAGTGCGTTATTGTAGAGCGTAGGAGTGCGTAGCGGTGGGTTGGTGGTTGTGCGGTGGGTAGTGTTGTGCGTGTGATAATATGAGTGCTGCTAGCAGAGGATGACCTTTGATCGCGATCAAAGGTCATCCTCCACAATAACGCACTGATGATGTCACCTCGATTGGTGATGAAACGTTTGCAATCAAATTGCCCAGCTCAGCGAACAAGCCAACGACCACCATTTACACTACCTGAGCTAGCAACATTTTCCTCTATAGAAAATGTATTCATGCCTGAGCGATATGATTAGTACGCACGAGGCCACGAGTGACAACCAAACAAATGCCCTGGTCATATCAATCGATTCGCACAGGTCTGGACCTCCCAGCTAGATAGTGCAACAGAAACTTGGAACTTGCTGGACAATTTTGATTGGTTGTGTGTGGGTACAGGATTCATAGAACTCGCAATCTCATCGATGTCGTCCGATCAGCACTCAATCTGTCTTGGGGCAATCATCGCAGGTATTCCAAAAGATGGGCGGGATGCACTGGATTACTGAGACATCTCTCAACCAAATAATTTTAAATGCATATTCGACGCGCTGTTGATTTCATTATCATCGCAGACGTGCTACAGTCACATAAATTGTTCAAAACTATTTATTAATCGGTGGTCAAATGTTAAAAAAATTTAATCACGATATATCCTAAAGGTGGAATCTTCCTGCGATTGCCGGGCAAAAGTCTGCTGGGAAGCAAACCCTGAAGGCTCGCACGCAGTTTTTGTTGCAAGATACCAGTAGCGTGTCAATTAAACCAGTCTAAAATTTGACAATGCCGGATGCCCAATAGTTTAGTCTTGTTTCCCAAAGATATTGTAGTCTTCGCTTCTGGATTATGGCCACCCAAGTTGATGACGTAGTTCATATTTTGGGGAATTTGGACAGGCAACAGGGTTCAGACGAAGGTGCCTCAAAAACGGAATCAGACTGTAAGGAAGCGAAAATGCCATAAAAGATGTTATCCAGAAAACTATCAGTTGTGACGATTACTTTGACCAGCAGTCCAGATTTGTGTGTGAAAACAGAGCCGTTCTGTGTTCACATGTGCACAACTCAGTCAAATACAAGAAATGGTTTCGTCATTTCTTGCGATGTTCTTATAGGTTTTGTGCGATAGCATGCGACTGACGTCATGGGATAAACAAAACAAATGTAAGAGAATGGGCACAATGGGTGGACTATAAAAACGTCTCTGCAGATGCTTCCCAGAATTCTAGCTGACTTCTCCCTATATACCTAGAATAGCGGGAACACCCAATCAGGTTGTTGTACTCAATCACGGGCGTGCCACACTCAGCTTCGGCTGAGATAGTTCACTGGATGTCCGCACTGGTAACACCTTCACAGAACCGAAGTACTCGCAACTTGGCTGCCGAAATCTTACAATTCGGAAACCGCTTTGCCCGTTAGGGTAGTGCGTAAATCAGTACACAGGTTAAATTCAGCCTCTGCATTTGTCGACAGGATGTGAATTTCCCAGACACAGTGGATATGGAATACGTGATTCTGACTGCATACGTTGAATGGATAGTGAGAAACGATCGGAAATTTTATTTCAGATGTGAGTGAATTCGCGTGTGTGTTAATTTTAGCCGAATGTTTGTTGCAAAGCCCACCCATGGGTTAGATGGGAGGTTTTTTCAAAAGAAAGCTGATGGCACTTGTGATAAACAGACCTGAAATAAAGATTTAGATGTGTTATCGTCATTTTCGGAACCAGTATCACGCTGAGTCATGAGGGAACCTTTATAATTGCACGGAAAATTCTCTTACTCTGACAGCTTAAACATTCAGGCAAAGGTAGCGGATTATTAAAAGTTGAGGCTGAAATCCTGTCAGATTTGCAACTAATCCCTGACACTAAGAAAATTGACAGCTGAAGTGAGCATATTTTATTTCGGCCGAGATCGTAGAATGGTGAGGCCAAAATCCCTCGGTGACCAGGAACGATATTCATTCTAGTACGTCGAATTCCGGTGAAAAATTATCTGCAGTCTCCTTGATTGAAAGTTATTAAGCCAAGTTAGAAGGTTCTCACCGGTAAATGATACGCAACCAGCAAAAGTACGGTTACCAGCAGGATGTTAAGGAATTCTGTTCATTGCAAAACACTACCGAAAATCGCGTGAAAATAACTAGACAATCAAAAACCGGCTATAATTATTTTGACGACAATCACGACTCGAGATGTGACACTGGATGGTATACACCAGGCTAGAACACAATAAGCACATTGACTGAACAAACGAACTGCTCTATCCAGTAGAAACAGCTGATTGGCCATCGCTCTACCAATGCTCAGAGATGCAACAGATCCAAAATCCATGTATCCAATGCTAGAAAATATTTCAATGGCCCGTTTTAATCTGCCATCATCAACTCGAATGAATGGCGCAGACAAGTTGCGCAAATAAGATGTACTTGGTGACACGCATCGGGATGACGCACTGATACCTGGAAGTGTTTACACTTATCTGTCTAAAGATCACAGTCAAGAAGAGCAGATTGTGTGGGTTAGGAAATCGCACCGAACATCCAGTGACGAGGAAAATCCGATATATGAAGCACGTGCATACGTCTTTTCGGTCATTTATACAATGTGAAACTTCATAGGCACTTTCACGATCGCCAGGCAATTCGGCAAATTAGAGCATCAAAATCCAAACAGCTAGTCCCTTCTGAGGACCTCCGGAGCTCAAAATTCAAATATTTTATTACACTGCTTATTAATTGGAACCGTTTTTCTGGAGAATGACGTTTGGAGCCAGGGAGGCGGTAAAGGTTTTCGATAGGATACACAAACATTTTTGTAAATCAGGCATGAAATAGCATTATATAAAATTACGTGGATATATGTTACTTAGAGTAAACAAATGAAATTAGCTATCTGTATGAAGCTTACAGATAAATCCATTGGAATCGACACTTGCAAGTCTTTCGGACATCGACACGTGACCAGAGACGCTCTCACCCACCGAATCAAATATAAACGTGTTTAAGGTCAATATTTGTCTTAACTGTGCTGCATACTACACACAAAATAATACCGAACCTAAGTAAAGATATACCTAATAACAGCGTTACCGGAAGCGGGCGAGCTGTGACCTTGCAGATTGTGTACACAATGACTTTATGTTGCCCTTTTTGCTTTCGAAGTGAACTGGCTATAGCAAACGTATCCGCATTTGGTGTATGTAAAACAAACGCTGGCCAGATTTCACTTTTTTTGCAGCATTGTATTGCATCGCATCTGATTGCATTCTTTGTTCCTTGAATAATCTGTCGCCAGGCCGTACGGTTGAGTGCCACATACTTACGTATGGCTCATGCAGCACGCCACTTTAGGACTATTTACCCGATTACTTAGTGCCCTCAGCTAACCTTCTACCTTGTTTCCGTTTATTCAACGGAATAATTGTTGGATGCAGGAAACCCTCAGGAAAACTTCTACCTTAAACCTCAATACAGGAAACGTCTTTCTTACATATTTGTCAGACAATTAACTGTTTATCCCGTCCCCCAGTTTGGCCAGCATCTGTTATGTATAATTTCACCACTTGCGGACGCGTTTGCCATAGTAAGATCAGCCTCGTCTGATTAGCAACAACCTACCCGCTGAACATTAGATTTGAACCCGGATGAGCTCGTCCCATTTCCCGATTTGTAATTTTTATTCTTTGCGCTAAGTATTGCCGTGTTATCATGCCATCAAGTTGAGGCAAACTGTTAGCTTGCACCTGCGCTCTGCACCATCAACACGATTTCAAAACACACTTGTTGATTACAGGCTTCCAATTTATTTATACAGCCAGTTCACTTCGAAAGAAACAAGGGCACCACAAACTTATTGTGTACACAATCTGCAAGGCCACAGCTCGCCCGCTTCAGGTTACGCTGTTATTCTGTACATCTTCACTTAGATTCGGTATTATGATGTGTGTAGTGTGCAGCACAATTCAGCCAAATGTTGTCCTTAAACACGTTTATATTTGATTCAGTGGGTGAGCGCGGTCCCTGGTCACGAAACGATGTCCAAAACTCTTGCACGTGTGGATTCCAATGGCTTTGTCAGTCAGTTTCACACAGCTAGCTAATTTCATTTGTTTATTCTAGGTAAAAAATGCTGTTTCAACCGGTGTTTCACAAACGGATGAAAAAGATGGAAGCTTCAGCGCAATGAACAAATTAGAAACGTTGTGGTTGCAGAAAAACTGCCTTGAGAGGTGACAAAATCTACACTAAGGCAAGATCTGTGTGTCGATTCTGAGACTGATTCGTATTCTCATGCCTCAGAGTTTTTTCATTGAACTCGTACCTTGAAAATTTAATAGCACTTTTCGCTTAAGTATAAGAAGGACAGATTTTTTTTCAGATTTAGGCCTTCCAGGTATTTCTCAGACGATGTACAAAGGACATTTGGGAGGAACCTGACTGAAGATCCGAGAAAAGTCGAACTTACTGGGCGTCCAGTTACGTCACCTGAACCATTACGTAACATTTTATAGAATTCTAAAAGCTACACGTCTCCTACCCTGTTTCAAACTGTTGTCTAGTCGTTTTAGGGTTTTTATCGCGGCACTTCATTGTCCCTATTGGACCATCTACAGAATTTATCGGGACATATGCAGAGTAAATATCGAATTGCAATCTAAAACGGGTTTGGTCTGTTTAAAATGTCATGCATGTAATGAAAGCATGTTCAAGACTTCCCCAAGCAAATCAGTTGTGGCCACCAACCGGTTTCAGTGGCGGTCTTGTTGTCAGTTTCTATACAGACTTCCCGAGTGACTGTCTGAAGGTGTAGGCATCTCGGAATTATTGTTGTAATCTGGCACGAAGTAACTTCCCCGGCAGTGAAGCATTCGTCTGGAACACTGATGTCATGCCGTCGATAACGATGTAGAAGTTTCTGAAATTTCGCAGCAATCACTTTGATATCTAGCAAATTCATTCGAATCATTCGTGAAAGACATGCAGCTAACCAAAAATAGATACTGGAAGAGTTCATTTGGTTCTTGTGGCCCAATAGTATGTTTCAGGTGAACACCCTTAAAAGGCCACTTCAACTTGCTTGGGAACTTCATCAAATGAGACTTGTAAAAACACGCCGCTTGTGTCATTTCTACATTTGCGAAGCCAATATTAGGTGAATCAAATTGACACCGGATCGCCTGGTAGAAAATAGCTCATTGATTGAGGTTTACTTAGAAAACATTGGTCACGTAGACAAGATCTTGCGACCAATTTTTGTCGACCCATGTCTACTCATAACGTTACAAGATTTAAACTTGTTTAACGTAGATGAGTTTACTTTTCGTCAGGGACGTGGCGAATTAGCGACTGCTCTGCGCCTTGCGGTGCAGACTGTCTTCGTTTCCGAGATCGCTTTCGGACGGAGGGTCAAATCATTTTCAACTATGAACGTTCAGATAGTTAAATATCATTTGGTGTCGTATGTCCTAATGAGTTGTACGGGATTTTAATTCTGCTCATTATCTAATATTCGACAAGCTCTGAATACTCATCACCAGTCTGGCAGTCCCCGAATGTTTCTGGCTCCTATTGACAGTCTGATCATTCAATTTAAGCATTGCACATGCCGCTTCGGCGTGTGGAAATAACAGTGTGTTCTGAATCACGCATTTTATCATCTGTCCAGGTTTTCGTATTGCACAACACAGAAAAATACCGTCCACTAGGAGAAATAGCTTGTGATTGGGTCACGCGATCGCTTGTGTAAGAACAGCGAAGGAAACTGTGGCCTTCGAGTTGACGATGATGATGATGATGATGATGATGATGATGATGATGATGATTATGATGAACAGCCAGGACCGCGGTAATATTATGCAATGACATAATCCTCCACTGTGTGCAAACAATGAAATGTCCAGGGAATTTTATTTGATAAAATTTTCTGCCTGATTTACGAAAATGTTTGTGTATCCTATCGAAAACCTTTACCGCCTCCCTGGCTCCAAACGTCATTCTCCAGAAAAACGGTTCCAATTAATAAGCAGTGTAATAAAATATTTGAATTTTGAGCTCCGGAGGTCCTCAGAAGGGACTAGCTGTTTGGATTTTGATGCTCTAATTTGCCGAATTGCCTGGCGATCGTGAAAGTGCCTATGAAGTTTCACATTGTATAAATGACCGAAAAGACGTATGCACGTGCTTCATATATCGGATTTTCCTCGTCACTGGATGTTCGGTGCGATTTCCTAACCCACACAATCTGCTCTTCTTGACTGTGATCTTTAGACAGATAAGTGTAAACACTTCCAGGTATCAGTGCGTCATCCCGATGCGTGTCACCAAGTACATCTTATTTGCGCAACTTGTCTGCGCCATTCATTCGAGTTGATGATGGCAGATTAAAACGGGCCATTGAAATATTTTCTAGCATTGGATACATGGATTTTGGATCTGTTGCATCTCTGAGCATTGGTAGAGCGATGGCCAATCAGCTGTTTCTACTGGATAGAGCAGTTCGTTTGTTCAGTCAATGTGCTTATTGTGTTCTAGCCTGGTGTATACCATCCAGTGTCACATCTCGAGTCGTGATTGTCGTCAAAATAATTATAGCCGGTTTTTGATTGTCTAGTTATTTTCACGCGATTTTCGGTAGTGTTTTGCAATGAACAGAATTCCTTAACATCCTGCTGGTAACCGTACTTTTGCTGGTTGCGTATCATTTACCGGTGAGAACCTTCTAACTTGGCTTAATAACTTTCAATCAAGGAGACTGCAGATAATTTTTCACCGGAATTCGACGTACTAGAATGAATATCGTTCCTGGTCACCGAGGGATTTTGGCCTCACCATTCTACGATCTCGGCCGAAATAAAATATGCTCACTTCAGCTGTCAATTTTCTTAGTGTCAGGGATTAGTTGCAAATCTGACAGGATTTCAGCCTCAACTTTTAATAATCCGCTACCTTTGCCTGAATGTTTAAGCTGTCAGAGTAAGAGAATTTTCCGTGCAATTATAAAGGTTCCCTCATGACTCAGCGTGATACTGGTTCCGAAAATGACGATAACACATCTAAATCTTTATTTCAGGTCTGTTTATCACAAGTGCCATCAGCTTTCTTTTGAAAAAAACCTCCCATCTAACCCATGGGTGGGCTTTGCAACAAACATTCGGCTAAAATTAACACACACGCGAATTCACTCACATCTGAAATAAAATTTCCGATCGTTTCTCACTATCCATTCAACGTATGCAGTCAGAATCACGTATTCCATATCCACTGTGTCTGGGAAATTCACATCCTGTCGACAAATGCAGAGGCTGAATTTAACCTGTGTACTGATTTACGCACTACCCTAACGGGCAAAGCGGTTTCCGAATTGTAAGATTTCGGCAGCCAAGTTGCGAGTACTTCGGTTCTGTGAAGGTGTTACCAGTGCGGACATCCAGTGAACTATCTCAGCCGAAGCTGAGTGTGGCACGCCCGTGATTGAGTACAACAACCTGATTGGGTGTTCCCGCTATTCTAGGTATATAGGGAGAAGTCAGCTAGAATTCTGGGAAGCATCTGCAGAGACGTTTTTATAGTCCACCCATTGTGCCCATTCTCTTACATTTGTTTTGTTTATCCCATGACGTCAGTCGCATGCTATCGCACAAAACCTATAAGAACATCGCAAGAAATGACGAAACCATTTCTTGTATTTGACTGAGTTGTGCACATGTGAACACAGAACGGCTCTGTTTTCACACACAAATCTGGACTGCTGGTCAAAGTAATCGTCACAACTGATAGTTTTCTGGATAACATCTTTTATGGCATTTTCGCTTCCTTACAGTCTGATTCCGTTTTTGAGGCACCTTCGTCTGAACCCTGTTGCCTGTCCAAATTCCCCAAAATATGAACTACGTCATCAACTTGGGTGGCCATAATCCAGAAGCGAAGACTACAATATCTTTGGGAAACAAGACTAAACTATTGGGCATCCGGCATTGTCAAATTTTAGACTGGTTTAATTGACACGCTACTGGTATCTTGCAACAAAAACTGCGTGCGAGCCTTCAGGGTTTGCTTCCCAGCAGACTTTTGCCCGGCAATCGCAGGAAGGTTCCACCTTTAGGATATATCGAGATTAAATTTTTTTAACATTTGACCATCGATTAATAAATAGTTTTGAACAATTTATGTGACTGTAGCACGTCTGCGATGATAATGAAATCAACAGCGCGTCGAATATGCATTTAAAATTATTTGGTTGAGAGATGTCTCAGTAATCCAGTGCATCCCGCCCATCTTTTGGAATACCTGCGATGATTGCCCCAAGACAGATTGAGTGCTGATCGGACGACATCGATGAGATTGCGAGTTCTATGAATCCTGTACCCACACACAACCAATCAAAATTGTCCAGCAAGTTCCAAGTTTCTGTTGCACTATCTAGCTGGGAGGTCCAGACCTGTGCGAATCGATTGATATGACCAGGGCATTTGTTTGGTTGTCACTCGTGGCCTCGTGCGTACTAATCATATCGCTCAGGCATGAATACATTTTCTATAGAGGAAAATGTTGCTAGCTCAGGTAGTGTAAATGGTGGTCGTTGGCTTGTTCGCTGAGCTGGGCAATTTGATTGCAAACGTTTCATCACCAATCGAGGTGACATCATCAGTGCGTTATTGTGGAGGATGACCTTTGATCGCGATCAAAGGTCATCCTCTGCTAGCAGCACTCATATTATCACACGCACAACACTACCCACCGCACAACCACCAACCCACCGCTACGCACTCCTACGCTCTACAATAACGCACTGATGATGTCACCTCGATTGGTGATGAAACGTTTGCAATCAAATTGCCCAGCTCAGCGAACAAGCCAACGACCACCATTTACACTACCTGAGCTAGCAACATTTTCCTCTATAGAAAATGTATTCATGCCTGAGCGATATGATTAGTACGCACGAGGCCACGAGTGACAACCAAACAAATGCCCTGGTCATATCAATCGATTCGCACAGGTCTGGACCTCCCAGCTAGATAGTGCAACAGAAACTTGGAACTTGCTGGACAATTTTGATTGGTTGTGTGTGGGTACAGGATTCATAGAACTCGCAATCTCATCGATGTCGTCCGATCAGCACTCAATCTGTCTTGGGGCAATCATCGCAGGTATTCCAAAAGATGGGCGGGATGCACTGGATTACTGAGACATCTCTCAACCAAATAATTTTAAATGCATATTCGACGCGCTGTTGATTTCATTATCATCGCAGACGTGCTACAGTCACATAAATTGTTCAAAACTATTTATTAATCGGTGGTCAAATGTTAAAAAAATTTAATCACGATATATCCTAAAGGTGGAATCTTCCTGCGATTGCCGGGCAAAAGTCTGCTGGGAAGCAAACCCTGAAGGCTCGCACGCAGTTTTTGTTGCAAGATACCAGTAGCGTGTCAATTAAACCAGTCTAAAATTTGACAATGCCGGATGCCCAATAGTTTAGTCTTGTTTCCCAAAGATATTGTAGTCTTCGCTTCTGGATTATGGCCACCCAAGTTGATGACGTAGTTCATATTTTGGGGAATTTGGACAGGCAACAGGGTTCAGACGAAGGTGCCTCAAAAACGGAATCAGACTGTAAGGAAGCGAAAATGCCATAAAAGATGTTATCCAGAAAACTATCAGTTGTGACGATTACTTTGACCAGCAGTCCAGATTTGTGTGTGAAAACAGAGCCGTTCTGTGTTCACATGTGCACAACTCAGTCAAATACAAGAAATGGTTTCGTCATTTCTTGCGATGTTCTTATAGGTTTTGTGCGATAGCATGCGACTGACGTCATGGGATAAACAAAACAAATGTAAGAGAATGGGCACAATGGGTGGACTATAAAAACGTCTCTGCAGATGCTTCCCAGAATTCTAGCTGACTTCTCCCTATATACCTAGAATAGCGGGAACACCCAATCAGGTTGTTGTACTCAATCACGGGCGTGCCACACTCAGCTTCGGCTGAGATAGTTCACTGGATGTCCGCACTGGTAACACCTTCACAGAACCGAAGTACTCGCAACTTGGCTGCCGAAATCTTACAATTCGGAAACCGCTTTGCCCGTTAGGGTAGTGCGTAAATCAGTACACAGGTTAAATTCAGCCTCTGCATTTGTCGACAGGATGTGAATTTCCCAGACACAGTGGATATGGAATACGTGATTCTGACTGCATACGTTGAATGGATAGTGAGAAACGATCGGAAATTTTATTTCAGATGTGAGTGAATTCGCGTGTGTGTTAATTTTAGCCGAATGTTTGTTGCAAAGCCCACCCATGGGTTAGATGGGAGGTTTTTTCAAAAGAAAGCTGATGGCACTTGTGATAAACAGACCTGAAATAAAGATTTAGATGTGTTATCGTCATTTTCGGAACCAGTATCACGCTGAGTCATGAGGGAACCTTTATAATTGCACGGAAAATTCTCTTACTCTGACAGCTTAAACATTCAGGCAAAGGTAGCGGATTATTAAAAGTTGAGGCTGAAATCCTGTCAGATTTGCAACTAATCCCTGACACTAAGAAAATTGACAGCTGAAGTGAGCATATTTTATTTCGGCCGAGATCGTAGAATGGTGAGGCCAAAATCCCTCGGTGACCAGGAACGATATTCATTCTAGTACGTCGAATTCCGGTGAAAAATTATCTGCAGTCTCCTTGATTGAAAGTTATTAAGCCAAGTTAGAAGGTTCTCACCGGTAAATGATACGCAACCAGCAAAAGTACGGTTACCAGCAGGATGTTAAGGAATTCTGTTCATTGCAAAACACTACCGAAAATCGCGTGAAAATAACTAGACAATCAAAAACCGGCTATAATTATTTTGACGACAATCACGACTCGAGATGTGACACTGGATGGTATACACCAGGCTAGAACACAATAAGCACATTGACTGAACAAACGAACTGCTCTATCCAGTAGAAACAGCTGATTGGCCATCGCTCTACCAATGCTCAGAGATGCAACAGATCCAAAATCCATGTATCCAATGCTAGAAAATATTTCAATGGCCCGTTTTAATCTGCCATCATCAACTCGAATGAATGGCGCAGACAAGTTGCGCAAATAAGATGTACTTGGTGACACGCATCGGGATGACGCACTGATACCTGGAAGTGTTTACACTTATCTGTCTAAAGATCACAGTCAAGAAGAGCAGATTGTGTGGGTTAGGAAATCGCACCGAACATCCAGTGACGAGGAAAATCCGATATATGAAGCACGTGCATACGTCTTTTCGGTCATTTATACAATGTGAAACTTCATAGGCACTTTCACGATCGCCAGGCAATTCGGCAAATTAGAGCATCAAAATCCAAACAGCTAGTCCCTTCTGAGGACCTCCGGAGCTCAAAATTCAAATATTTTATTACACTGCTTATTAATTGGAACCGTTTTTCTGGAGAATGACGTTTGGAGCCAGGGAGGCGGTAAAGGTTTTCGATAGGATACACAAACATTTTCGTAAATCAGGCAGAAAATTTTATCAAATAAAATTCCCTGGACATTTCATTGTTTGCACACAGTGGAGGATTATTTCACTGCATAATATTACCACGGACAGAAATCAAAACATCAAACATACAGCGACCATTATAAATTTTATTTAGTGCCCTGGCTGTTCATCATCATCATCAAATCGAAGGCCACATTTTCCTTCGCTATTCTTACACAAGCGATCGCGTGACCCAACGCCAAGCTATTTCTCCTAGAGGACGGTATTTTTGATTTGTGCAATGCGAAAATCTGAATGACTATCATCTGAAGAAACGAGCACGTTAATTGGCCTGGTGTTTCATCACCATGCGAGGATGGAATGCCACCTGGAGAAAATACCCGCCAAACCGCTCATTGAGAAAGCACCCAAATATGGGGACGAAAGTTTAGCAAGCTAATTGCCATTCTGAGTGAACGGATCGACCAACGCCTAATCATCAGTCAAGTTTTCCTAGGGTGTCAGACAGAAGTATTTGAATATAGACATATGAGGTGTATTAAGCTAGTCCCCGAAGGAATTCCATTCACAAAATACAAGCCAATTGGTTTCATTTCCTGGAGACAGTTGGGTATTTAGACAAACCTCTGTCTGTCTGGACGTTGGTAGTGTGATTACCGGAAATTCCGATAATATTTCAACGATACATTGGGACTATTTCAACAGCAATATATCCATTATTTTGAAACAAGCGTAAAATGGTGGATCCCTTCCATAAAGTTCACTCTTTTCGTCCAAGGCCGAGAATAACATTATGACATGTAGAAAACTGCTAGGAAACCGCTATCTTACAGACTTCTAGGCCTCGCGGCTGAGGTGAAACATTGTGGGATCTCGCTGTCATAAGTCATTAGCATTCTATCCGGCGAGGAGAAACTCGAGCATACAGTTCCGGTGCAGCTTTGGCCTTTCTACAGAATCCCATTACAGATTTGGTCAAAACGCTCTTCTTTAATAAGGAATACAAGATGCCAAAGTATGTCTTATGGGTGGATTTGTTGTTTGAAGTCAGGCGGCCAAAATTATAATCGACAAAAGAAGCTCGCATATCAGTGGAACCACACTAGAAGGACCTCATTAAGGGACCTATTTTGGTCAGGAAGCCCCAGATCAAGCCATACACAAGGACAGTAGGATAATTGGGTAAATTTTACGCACTAGTCAACCGATATAACCCATTCCAAAGAGACTCTTCTTAAACCCATTATATGCACTAATTTCAGCTACGAACAGGAAAATGGCTTTACCTGACAAAATGTTTTAATGTTCAACGGCAGCATACTTCATTAGGATAGATTATAGGGCTGACATTTATTCAAGACAATATTAGATGCAGCAGCTGGAGCAGAGTGGAACACCTTGTAGTGAATAGTCAGTTGCTTTCACTGCTGTTTGTTTAGTCACACTTGGCACAGCCCTGAATCCACCACGGTTTTATCGAAGTTATCCAAATAGGTTGAAATCTTTTCTATGGGAAGCCTACTGATCCAAACCTTATTCAGAGAAC
>NW_008751671.1:367339-398527 GCF_000715545.1 Opisthorchis viverrini
GTTCTCTGAATAAGGTTTGGATCAGTAGGCTTCCCATAGAAAAGATTTCAACCTATTTGGATAACTTCGATAAAACCGTGGTGGATTCAGGGCTGTGCCAAGTGTGACTAAACAAACAGCAGTGAAAGCAACTGACTATTCACTACAAGGTGTTCCACTCTGCTCCAGCTGCTGCATCTAATATTGTCTTGAATAAATGTCAGCCCTATAATCTATCCTAATGAAGTATGCTGCCGTTGAACATTAAAACATTTTGTCAGGTAAAGCCATTTTCCTGTTCGTAGCTGAAATTAGTGCATATAATGGGTTTAAGAAGAGTCTCTTTGGAATGGGTTATATCGGTTGACTAGTGCGTAAAATTTACCCAATTATCCTACTGTCCTTGTGTATGGCTTGATCTGGGGCTTCCTGACCAAAATAGGTCCCTTAATGAGGTCCTTCTAGTGTGGTTCCACTGATATGCGAGCTTCTTTTGTCGATTATAATTTTGGCCGCCTGACTTCAAACAACAAATCCACCCATAAGACATACTTTGGCATCTTGTATTCCTTATTAAAGAAGAGCGTTTTGACCAAATCTGTAATGGGATTCTGTAGAAAGGCCAAAGCTGCACCGGAACTGTATGCTCGAGTTTCTCCTCGCCGGATAGAATGCTAATGACTTATGACAGCGAGATCCCACAATGTTTCACCTCAGCCGCGAGGCCTAGAAGTCTGTAAGATAGCGGTTTCCTAGCAGTTTTCTACATGTCATAATGTTATTCTCGGCCTTGGACGAAAAGAGTGAACTTTATGGAAGGGATCCACCATTTTACGCTTGTTTCAAAATAATGGATATATTGCTGTTGAAATAGTCCCAATGTATCGTTGAAATATTATCGGAATTTCCGGTAATCACACTACCAACGTCCAGACAGACAGAGGTTTGTCTAAATACCCAACTGTCTCCAGGAAATGAAACCAATTGGCTTGTATTTTGTGAATGGAATTCCTTCGGGGACTAGCTTAATACACCTCATATGTCTATATTCAAATACTTCTGTCTGACACCCTAGGAAAACTTGACTGATGATTAGGCGTTGGTCGATCCGTTCACTCAGAATGGCAATTAGCTTGCTAAACTTTCGTCCCCATATTTGGGTGCTTTCTGAGCGAGCGGTTTGGCGGGTATTTTCTCCAGGTGGCATTCCATCCTCGCATGGTGATGAAACACCAGGCCAATTAACGTGCTCGTTCAGATGATACACACCAGGCCAATTAACGTGCTCGTTTCTTCAGATGATAGTCATTCAGATTTTCGCATTGCACAAATCAAAAATACCGTCCTCTAGGAGAAATAGCTTGGCGTTGGGTCACGCGATCGCTTGTGTAAGAATAGCGAAGGAAAATGTGGCCTTCGATTTGATGATGATGATGAACAGCCAGGGCACTAAATAAAATTTATAATGGTCGCTGTATGTTTGATGTTTTGATTTCTGTCCGTGGTAATATTATGCAGTGAAATAATCCTCCACTGTGTGCAAACAATGAAATGTCCAGGGAATTTTATTTGATAAAATTTTCTGCCTGATTTACGAAAATGTTTGTGTATCCTATCGAAAACCTTTACCGCCTCCCTGGCTCCAAACGTCATTCTCCAGAAAAACGGTTCCAATTAATAAGCAGTGTAATAAAATATTTGAATTTTGAGCTCCGGAGGTCCTCAGAAGGGACTAGCTGTTTGGATTTTGATGCTCTAATTTGCCGAATTGCCTGGCGATCGTGAAAGTGCCTATGAAGTTTCACATTGTATAAATGACCGAAAAGACGTATGCACGTGCTTCATATATCGGATTTTCCTCGTCACTGGATGTTCGGTGCGATTTCCTAACCCACACAATCTGCTCTTCTTGACTGTGATCTTTAGACAGATAAGTGTAAACACTTCCAGGTATCAGTGCGTCTAAAGAAGAGCGTTTTGACCAAATCTGTAATGGGATTCTGTAGAAAGGCCAAAGCTGCACCGGAACTGTATGCTCGAGTTTCTCCTCGCCGGATAGAATGCTAATGACTTATGACAGCGAGATCCCACAATGTTTCACCTCAGCCGCGAGGCCTAGAAGTCTGTAAGATAGCGGTTTCCTAGCAGTTTTCTACATGTCATAATGTTATTCTCGGCCTTGGACGAAAAGAGTGAACTTTATGGAAGGGATCCACCATTTTACGCTTGTTTCAAAATAATGGATATATTGCTGTTGAAATAGTCCCAATGTATCGTTGAAATATTATCGGAATTTCCGGTAATCACACTACCAACGTCCAGACAGACAGAGGTTTGTCTAAATACCCAACTGTCTCCAGGAAATGAAACCAATTGGCTTGTATTTTGTGAATGGAATTCCTTCGGGGACTAGCTTAATACACCTCATATGTCTATATTCAAATACTTCTGTCTGACACCCTAGGAAAACTTGACTGATGATTAGGCGTTGGTCGATCCGTTCACTCAGAATGGCAATTAGCTTGCTAAACTTTCGTCCCCATATTTGGGTGCTTTCTCAATGAGCGGTTTGGCGGGTATTTTCTCCAGGTGGCATTCCATCCTCGCATGGTGATGAAACACCAGGCCAATTAACGTGCTCGTTTCTTCAGATGATAGTCATTCAGATTTTCGCATTGCACAAATCAAAAATACCGTCCTCTAGGAGAAATAGCTTGGCGTTGGGTCACGCGATCGCTTGTGTAAGAATAGCGAAGGAAAATGTGGCCTTCGATTTGATGATGATGATGAACAGCCAGGGCACTAAATAAAATTTATAATGGTCGCTGTATGTTTGATGTTTTGATTTCTGTCCGTGGTAATATTATGCAGTGAAATAATCCTCCACTGTGTGCAAACAATGAAATGTCCAGGGAATTTTATTTGATAAAATTTTCTGCCTGATTTACGAAAATGTTTGTGTATCCTATCGAAAACCTTTACCGCCTCCCTGGCTCCAAACGTCATTCTCCAGAAAAACGGTTCCAATTAATAAGCAGTGTAATAAAATATTTGAATTTTGAGCTCCGGAGGTCCTCAGAAGGGACTAGCTGTTTGGATTTTGATGCTCTAATTTGCCGAATTGCCTGGCGATCGTGAAAGTGCCTATGAAGTTTCACATTGTATAAATGACCGAAAAGACGTATGCACGTGCTTCATATATCGGATTTTCCTCGTCACTGGATGTTCGGTGCGATTTCCTAACCCACACAATCTGCTCTTCTTGACTGTGATCTTTAGACAGATAAGTGTAAACACTTCCAGGTATCAGTGCGTCATCCCGATGCGTGTCACCAAGTACATCTTATTTGCGCAACTTGTCTGCGCCATTCATTCGAGTTGATGATGGCAGATTAAAACGGGCCATTGAAATATTTTCTAGCATTGGATACATGGATTTTGGATCTGTTGCATCTCTGAGCATTGGTAGAGCGATGGCCAATCAGCTGTTTCTACTGGATAGAGCAGTTCGTTTGTTCAGTCAATGTGCTTATTGTGTTCTAGCCTGGTGTATACCATCCAGTGTCACATCTCGAGTCGTGATTGTCGTCAAAATAATTATAGCCGGTTTTTGATTGTCTAGTTATTTTCACGCGATTTTCGGTAGTGTTTTGCAATGAACAGAATTCCTTAACATCCTGCTGGTAACCGTACTTTTGCTCGTATCATATCATTTACCGGTGAGAACCTTCTAACTTGGCTTAATAACTTTCAATCAAGGAGACTGCAGATAATTTTTCACCGGAATGTACTAGAATAGAATGAATATCGTTCCTGGTCACCGAGGGATTTTGGCCTCACCATTCTACGATCTCGGCCGAAATAAAATATGCTCACTTCAGCTGTCAATTTTCTTAGTGTCAGGGATTAGTTGCAAATCTGACAGGATTTCAGCCTCAACTTTTAATAATCCGCTACCTTTGCCTGAATGTTTAAGCTGTCAGAGTAAGAGAATTTTCCGTGCATTTATCAAGGTTTCGTTATGACTTATCCTGATTCTCTTTCAAGTGCGCTTGTCTTGGGTGCCCTCATCTTACTTCTAATCGAAACGTGAACTTTCTTTCTCTCTGATTCCACAGGTTTCTGGTTGTTGGCAAATATTTCGTACCGAACTATTCAGGACTCGTATAACTGCGCTCGATAGGTTCCAGAAATTTTGTATCAATAAAAATTATTTGAGAAATGTTGCAACGTTCCTTCACATTTGTGTCGGTTCAGCTTCAAATTATGCCATCCCGACATTCGTCCTGTATTTTTTTCGAGAGAAATGGGGATTTCATGGCACATTGGTGTCGTAATATCAGTGATTTTGGCGAGCATGTTTCCTCTTGCGAAATAGAGGCTTGCATATTTAAGTTATCGGGTTGCACATCTGTACCTTTCCGTGCTCCTTTGGGTGTAAACGTTAGCCACAAATCAAAGAAAGCGTTCTACCAGGCGGCAGCATTCAAAGTGTGCATTTATATATGATGACTCTAAAGATAGTTTTATGCTTAAAAAGCAAGTAGTTTTACTGTCTCATAACTCATTCTCTATGGTAGCTCACCCACATTTTTAAAGACTTTCCTTGGTTCATACTGAGTGCTCCAATTGCGTTTTGTTTCGTATAGAGTTTCTAAGCATATTATTTTATAACATCGAGAAGGGCGGTATCACACTCAAAACACGCGTAACATACCTTTAGCATTCTGTCGTCGCTTTTACGCGCTTGATAATTGCAGGCTTAATTACTATCCAGTAACTGATGTTCCTAGCTAAGGAACCTATTAATTTAATCTCATGGTTAAAAGGTTCTCAAGGGTCATCTCTCATGTATCAGGAGTATTTTGTCTTTAGAATAATTTTAAAGAGTTCCAAACGGCCTCTAAAATTATTTTTGTAGAGGTTCTTAATTTCAGACGCTTGTTAACCGCATTTTGCTAAATCTGCAACACAGAGGATTTTCTCGTAGACAGACGTGCCAATTACCATAATGTCTTCGGCAGACGCCGCAAAAGCAAAAAAGGCACCACTGAAATAATATACTTCAAATAGTCTCAGCTAACTCATTTTAGTCAGGATTTTTTTACACCAACTGCAAGTGCTTCACACCTTACTTTGTCATTCTTCATACTATTTCAGGTTCCCATATCTCTTGCATACAAAGATGAATAGGTAACTTACTCATTGCAGCCCTTGACTGGACTTAATATAGAAAGTGAATTACAAACGGCATGAAGAGTTTAGAGCGTCATCGTAATGTTTCCACTCACCACAGAACTGTGTTTTGATTCGTCCACTCTGGTGAAATATCTACTGACCAAAGGTGATTCATGGCCCACAACATTTCCGAGTGACTATCTTACTGGTAAAATTTTGCATGATAAATGCTGAGTGTAATAAAGACACTTAGTTTTTTCTATAGGGTAAAATAATGGCGAGTACATCCTGAACTTTTTTGCCAATTAGCCAGAACCTGCTCCACTGTTCCTGATAGATAAAAGAGGTTTGGCCAATCCGCACCTTAGATGAACATCTGGAGTTTTTCACAGTTTGAATCGGTGGGTATCGGGACAAGCCTCCTGATGATACATGAATCTTAAGCTGCCAAAACAACTGACCAGTAAAATGTCAAAAAATCTGTTCAGTTGCACGTGACTACTAAAGAAAGTCCAAATAATAACATATCAGAAAGTGGACTATGGAAAACCCTGAAACGCTTGTGCTGGTTATACCAACAGTTATCTTACTCTATATGGATAGAAAGATGTTCCATGCGCACCCAGGCGGTGAAGCTGTATTTTTACGTTTGAAGCCTTAAGGTTAACCATTCCTGTTGACGGCATTCTCCTGTTTGCAAACTTACTCTTTTGAAGTGATAAGTCTTTAATCAGTGGTTTATCTTAACCATACCCGGAAATCGTGTTAGAAAACAAGATTGGTTTTGTGATAAGCTCCAGGGTTTATCATGTCCTTAATCATAACGCTTAAATGGAGAAGCTTAACGTTCAAATAAGTGGGGTTAATTCAAAAATTGATGCAGTATTCTGTTGTGCTGTTTTTCTTCACACGGTACAACGTCCCATTCAACCAGATGTGACGTTTTCGTAGCGCCAACATTGGCCAGAGTATGTCCACTACAAACTAGCCACTGAGATTTGGTTGATATCACCATTTCATTTGCCACAAAAGCTTGGTTCAATTTTATTTTGAACTTGGTTTTCTGGTGGGGATGTTTGAAAACGTGTTGAGTCCACGCAATTCAGCTGCCCATGGAAAGTCGCACACAGCGCACAGCAACAGACGCACGGTGCAATCAGAATAAACGTCCTAGACAGAACATTCACGGTCTAGCTGTAACTAGAAGAGAATTCCAATTCCGGCTGGCAGAAGTTTGAACTCGCTCCTAATGTTTCGTTAAGGTCATGAAGGCACACCTAGCACTATGTTATCTATAGCCAGACGGACCACTGATTTTACGGATATACAAGTCATTTAAAATGTCATCGTTATGTTACTTCATTGACAAAACTATAGGTATGCCCAAAACATCGCTGACGATGGGTTATTTGGTGGAGTGACAGCACCACCAAAAATTGAAAAAGTGCGAAATTTATTACGGTAATCACCTATTGGTATTGGTTTTAAGAACTGGATAAATATGAATTCAGTGTTTCAAATGCAACACGCATTAATGATTAGGAAGTCATCGAAGAATATTGCCACAAGAACTTAGCCAAGTGTGTTTATCACGTTTTTTAGAGGAGGTGAATGATGAATCGGCATACTTGGTTCTGAAATTTACCAAATGTTCCCAGCTGAAGGTTAACTGGTATATAGTGACTGCTTGTTAGTTGTTGAGGGTCACTAGGTAACCTTGTAGCAAACACTTGAGAATGTTTGACATATCATATTTCCATCAGTGATGAGTTCTATAAGCGGCAAGCAGTTCCACGTGATATCGAAGAGGGACCCTCCTACATTTCTTAGGCGTCATGCAACACATATTTAGGGTAGACGTATTCTTTATTGTGCTATACAGGAGAAGGTTTATAAAAGCTGGAAAGCTTGAACCTAATCGTATACTGGATGGCCTTATAACAGATTACTAAGTATCACTTCATAGCTGACATGGTTGATTACCAAACGCTGTGATAGCATAGGTAAGCAAAAGACATTATTTCTTCTTTCTACTTGTAGATTTAGAAAGATTTTGACAACATGCCAATAAACTGTCCTCATTCTTTTAGCGAAAGCATCGCTTGGTTGTGGGTTTTATCAAACGAAGGTCCAAGAAATTTTGGGATACAGAGTCGTTTCATATGGGACTAGATTTAATGGACTGCCTATAATCGTATTAGTTTCAAGCCACCCTGGTTTAAGTGCGTTTATTTCTCGAGGGTTGTTAGGTTTAGAAGTTACTGCGTGCCCAGTAAACACACGAAATTCTCACTAAAAAATCTTGTCTTTTGAGTTTGCGAATGAAATGTCCGGTGATTATTTACGGTTCTTTTGCAACGGTTGATAATTAGGACAGTCGTTTCCCCGAGCTCATGTTTTTACCCCAAAAGGTCTTATTCAGCTAAGGAAGTTTGCCAGCTAGTTTGCCTCCTAGTTACTAACATTTCATCTACTTTTTCTTGTTTGCTTGTTCATCTGTGATTCAGTGTTTTTCCAGGTCAGTGTGTTTCATCATGTAAAGTTTCTCTTTGGCTCACTGCTGCATAGCAATTTTAAGCGAAACGTAAATTGTGCTCAACTCATGCGTTTCACAATTTCTGGTGACAGTGTTGGAGAGGAACGCAACATGAGCATCTCTGCTGTGGGATATGTTAACACACTGCACAGCTGCTGTGTCACACTGGCTGACACTGCTTTGAAAGTTGACACCCTGATGATTTTGAGCGCACGCTGTAGCTGCTGACCAGTCCTGATCTGTCAGCAGCGTTACGCGAATCAATCAAGTCAGACATCTTTGAGTGACGAAATTTGTGTTATCAACTTGTGCATTAATAAGATACACGCAAAAGTCCCTTCCAAAATGTTTTATAATATTCCTGTTATTGTCCACATACGCCTATTGACTGGGCAACTTACCCAAAGCCTTGTAAATGACCATATTCTTCATCGGTAAATATATATAAACGCGTGTTTTACAAGCAGTAAAACTAAATAAAAAAACGTCCTGACTCCTGTACAGCTACTTCGTTCCAGAGCCGCCTACCTAGGTCTTGGAATTTAACATTCCGGTCCTAATCAGTTGTGATCACACGCTTATACCTGTTAAACCTGACCTGATGGTCAATCTCCCGGACGATGGTCAATCAGACTACAGTGCTTGTAAGTGAAGTGCATCTCTAAATTACTCTCAGATCACATTACCCATGCTTCGTTGGACTGCAGACAGTCAATGAAACTGTCCAAAGTGGTCAGATTCCTGAATCACCAACAGACGCGAACGCTCCACGCATCATCTACAACCACTTCTCTTATATCCAGAGACCAGTCATGACGGCTTTTTCAGATATAACTATGCAAGTAGTTCCTTTTTGGGATACGTGGCTGTAATTCCTTGAACATTTCCTCCCGTGGGAAATTTTATTTCTTCTTCCTTATATTTTTCATGGAATTTGAGCACCTCAGTAACTTTTATTCCCTGTAGTCCTAATTTTGGAAAGTTACCGATCAGCCGTCGCAGTGAGCGATACTGCGAGTGAGATTTACGCTCGCGTTAGGTGACCTCACTCTCTAGGTAATCCAGAGGTAAGACGAACGTAGTTCTAAATCCTACTGTAGAAGACTGTCATCGTGTAAGTCCAAAGGTTCTGTTTGAATTTCTTTTATCCATTGAGGACAGATGTATATAATAATGACGAGAGCTATCATGAAACATATGGCTTCAATCAGCACAATATTGCAATCTTGTCCTTCCAAGACAAATGCACTTAAGCTCACAACAAAAGTACTGATAATGTCGAAAATTCATGGTGTATTGTTGTTCGGATGTAATAATGCATACACGGATGAGAAACAAAATTTGGGTAAGTTGCTGAATTAATATAATAAACGTTGGCCTGTCAAATTTGTTCTTGTTTCGAATTGATGGCTTTTGGATGTAATCAGATTGTACTTTCTGAAAACTACGCATGGCAGTGAGTGCTTTCTCGAATCATCAGTTGTTATCTACATACCGAGGGACGCACTTACTTGATGAGAGCTCAATTGGTCTTACTCGGGTTGCCATTTCAAAATGACGTTTTGTTGGTCGGTTGAGTGGTTCTAAACCATCTTTAACAAAACCTGATGAGGCGTGAATTTTTTAGTCCAACGAGTCTCTAATAACAATCCCAGAGGATCGTGCATCCCTTTCTTAAATAAAATGTCAGTTGGCTCGATAAATTCGTACTCTGACATATTGCAGCATGCTCCACTAAAGCAAAAAAACTGTCTGTGCCGGTTTGTTGGATTAACATTATTACACGAAAGGCAATTTGTTCAAATTTTCACTGGATTCTGCCTTCACACGAGCGATACTGGTGAGTGATTCACACAGTACCAGTGACAGTTTGAATGACCGGGCAGCACCTTCCCGGAACATCTCAAATGCTGAAATATCAAACTCAGCTCATGTATTTAACTGTCCAGAAGTTTCCACTCCATTTGCTTACCCCAAAACGTGTGAATACACGCTACTTTAGGTACAACTTGTGAGCGAATTCGTTGCAATCATGGTAAAATAAAAATTCCACACTCAGCCCACACATATAGTCAATCACTATACTAATTGTGTGTCTTTTCTGCAATGCCGATTCATTCTTGGAAGCGAAACAACAGTCACTTTTTGACCTGTCCGACCGATTCTGTTCATCAGGTCAGAATAGATGGGTCACATAAGTTTCTTCAGACGTGGACAGTGTTAGCTCTGCTCTATTATTTCCCTCCAGTTTGTCTGCATATCGTTAGATGGGAGTTAGATCCAAAATGGCGTCCTTCGGGACGTGGCACCTAGCAGGAAATTTTGTATTAAGGCGGATGTCGTATATTCTGATTTAGTCAGAAATTTCCGCTGAATGACGTTCAAAAAGGAACAGGTTTTTTGTCAGTCCTTAAGCGATCTTCAACAATCTCGTGGGAGATGGATAATACAATAATCGCGTATTTATTATTTCAAAACCATACAAACAAAACAGATTTCACGTCCTTCAAACAGTCTGGATTTATTTTTATTATTTATTTATTTACATACTTATTTACTTGTTAGCTATTCACTCACAAGCTAGAAACCAATCACTATGATAATTAACATGCCTTAAACGGGATATAGCACTACTCACCTTTTAGTCAAGGGATCCACGTCACGTGGTAGCAACTATTGACCGCCATTAGCAGCTGCTGAGACTCGTTGGTGTTCCGTGAATTAGGCACTACTGATGATTCCTAATGAGCGCAAAACAGTTGCATAACACTTCCCAGCTTTTAAACAAAGATTGGCTTCATTACAAAACGAAACCTCCAAAAATGTCGAGTTTGTTATTTATAGAAATTATTCAGTAGGCGTTAGTTCATAATTTTTTCGTTTGTCGACTTTGACAGACGAATAAACTCCAGTCATCTGTTCTGAACAACAGCTGGCTGACTACTTAGTAAGCAAGAAATATTGAGGCGCAGATGTAATGTTCAGAATGCCACAACATCGTTGGGCACTTTTTGCTAACATTGTTCCCACATTTCAGAACTATACTGTACAGACTGCTAACATACGGTGGGATTTTGCGATGGAATTTGTGACAAAAACAACAATTATTTGGTTACCACAAGAGGTCATCAACAACTGTGACTCTGATATTTCCAGGACTGTAAACTTTAGCTTTACATTCGGTCACAGAATAATCAAAAAGGCTACCTTTTCACAATTTCAATACTAGAATAGAATGTCGCAAAGCTTTTAAAGTTAAAATGTCACCCAAATCAAAATTTGCTGATTGTTTTCCGAAATTTTTTCAATGACGACAGGCTAAGATTCCTAGTAATTTCAATCACTTACGATGACAAATACAGCTTGCAGGTGAGTTACAAGGAATAAAAAAGTATATACCCAGTATTCATCCTACTTCATGGATAATTTTAAAGCGGGTTATTCACCATTATATATTGCATAGACTTGACACACAAGTGAAAAGTTTGCTGAAACTTCTTGGGCAGGCCACGACCAATTTTTTCCTTCTCGGGGATCATTAGATAGGCGCAGTTCCCGAATTGTCACTTGGACTCAACTCACACAAAATTCGATAGATACAATCAGTTGAATACCAATCTAGTTTTGACGAAGGACTCACCTGAATTCCTGTTGTTCTTTCGTACCTTGATAATTTTGATGGCAACTTGGTGTGCGAATGATCGTATTGGTCAAATTCCACAAAACAGGTCTTCTAGTTCCCGGACCACATTGTGTTGTCAAAAATCTTAAACACTTCATCGTGCTGGAAAGTGAGTTCTAACCTTCTTTAATGTTGCAATAAACTGCCGCTAGCATGAGAAAACTTATTCTGATATAAAGAGAGAAAGAGAGAGAAAGAATAAAGCGAGAATAAGAAAAATGAGAAAGCTAGCATGAGAAAACTTATTCTGATATAAAGAGAGAAAGAGAGAGAAAGAATAAAGCGAGAATAAGAAAATATGAGAAAGCATCTTTTATTTTTTCACAGAAAACATATCCAGCAAAAACGTTAACGGTCGTTTTTGGTTTTTAGATGGAAAGTTATAGAAGTAATTTTTTGGTAATCCAGATTAATTTATAATTTTCAAAGTGACGAAACATTTGCTTACTTATGTGTGATTGAAGGTTTTATTTACTGAAAACCTATAATAGGCTAAGATTTGTAGGCGCCATGCCGTAAATAATACATTGAAGTGCAACTTACCCAGGATTATATCATGTGTATTTGTCTGTAACGAAACTTACAAGGATGCAGTTCAAGCGAATGTAATCAATGTGACACTACGTTCTAATGGTGTTAGCTAGGCTTACTGCTATTTTTTAAACTGCGAGAGAGTCTAATGGTTTGCGTTTCCTACTCCCAGATTAGGTCTTTTGTTACTACCGATTCACGAGTCTCACAAAATCATTTATGGTACATAAAAATACAATCATGTATATGTGTAAATAGATACATGTCTGTGCAACGTTTAGAAGTGCGATTGCTTGCAGGTTTCCTAGGACATCTAGATGTAAATAAACGGAGCCAACGTTACAATGCGTTCTGTCAGAAATAGCAAACTGCAGAGCTTCGCTCTGTACCTCTTCATACATCACACAGTTATTTGTGTTAAGAAACGACAAGGCTCTCGTTAGTTACATGGTCCGTGTTTACAGTGAACGCGAAAGACAAAGTTGGATTCTTGGTAAACGCAAAGCTTGGATTGCAAACATCACATCATTCACCTCCTGGAAATCGTCTGTGGGGCCAACCGGGCGAGCAATAGGAGCTTTTTTGTCGCGTGAAAACAGCCTTATTGATCTGAACTAACTCCACAGTGATTCTATCACAGCAAAGAATATGCGCTAAAACTAAATGAGCAAAAACGACTTCAGCACAAAATTATTAGTCTTTCAAGCTTGAAAAATCTCTTTGGGTCGAGAATATTGTTCGGTTAGTCTAAGTTCCATGGAAAGGCCTAAGCATGCTGATTAGACTGTGCACTTCATTAGACAATACAAATGCATTCAACCACGCTATTTCAGAAAATGAATGTAATAAACATTTCCAAACACAGCAAACAGAGCCGGTAATCTTGGGACGAAGAAAAATTCATCCACAGTCCCTTAAATATCGATGCACTTTTTAATCCCTCTGTCCACTAGAGTCTTCAGAGTACCACCCCCACCCTTTTATAACCATCTTTCGGGAGGGAGTTTGCTGGACTGGTAAAGTGGTTTCTATGTTTTTTAACCGTGTGTACTCTAAACATTTTTCTCCAGATTTGTGTGCCGGAACATTTGTTGGTGGCTTGTCTGTTTCCTGTCTGTTTCCTACAATCTATCACCACGGTGGCGGTGCATCGGAATGTGTCTCAGCGTTTAAAAGATTTATAAATAAATGGAATATTCTTTGCGGGTAATCTTCGCTTGTTGTGTTTACAGTATTGCTTTTGTGGCCTTGTTGTTTTTAAGGGAGTTTTTAACCCTAAAGCCGCAGTCCACTCTTCTGCGTTAATTCCCCAACGTGATGGTCATTTGCTTGGCAATACGCAGCAACCTTGACAGGTAATTGGAACATTAATCGAACAAATTCTACTGATTTTAAGAGAGAGAACCAGGTGAAATTTCAGCATGCTAAAATTACACCCTGTTAAAGCAGCCGGTAATTCTTACGAAAAATGCATTTAAAAACTCTCGTGCACCCCAACACCGCTGCTAGTAGATCCCTTCAAACTATGACCATTAAAATCAACTGAATCTCCAGCAATACCTTTAACTGCGGACATATTATTATAAAACTCAGAAGTAAGTATAGCCATTTAAATTGATACGTCTGTGATTTCCACCATAAGCTTACTTTTTTGACACTTACTTCTTAGTTTTAAAACGCCACCCGAAAATGAGCTCATCTGTCGTTCTCGGTCCCGTCTGCTACCACGCTTCGAATTCGCTTACAGTCCGGTAAAGTCTAGAGAGCGCCTCCTGAATCTAACTTCGGTCTGCAAAAGCAAGCCCAGCAAGCTCCAATGGAAAAATAATTTGGCACCAAAACACCACCGACCAGTCAGATAAGTGAGGTGATTTTGCGCGCCAACTTGCCGTTTAATGTTAGCGCTTGGCTGTCTTACTTAAAGTTTTGATGCAAGGAATTTTCGATGACGTCTGGAGTAGCTCACATGCCGTATACTTCTGAGGTGGTGGGACTTTCTATCGCCTCTACAGTTTACCTTGTACAAACCGCAGTGCAGACATCTGCCGAGTTTCAAGATCATTGTTCATTAGAATCAGGATTTTATTTGGGAAAATAACATATATTTTGTTGTAAGTTCATCGATTCCACCAAATAAGTTTGCCTGTGGTAGGTTTCATGTCTCCCCGGGCGTCACTGTTAAACATTAGGCTTTATTATGCGTATATTTTTAGGCCACATTCCAGTGTGATGTTGCTTCACCATTGAATGTCAGCAAACACAACCTACTCGTCCAAGTAACACGGCGCACAGAACGTATAAATAGTACATTCCTCATCACAAGTATCATAAATTGTTTTACTAAGCCTCCCTACTCTGATTAGACGAATTCAGTGACAGACGTATTCATTGACCATGTTCAGTGAAGTTGTGAACAACATTTAATCTGACAAAACCATCAGCATATATAGGTGTTTTGTGACTACCCCAGATGCAGCGGTAGCAACCGAACTGATACAGATAACCTCTGAGTTATTGTGGCAGGGAAAAACACAAAATGATTTCACCATTCCGGTTTTTTGTAGCTAGTTTGCAAATATTTCAGAACAATTGTTTTACGAAAAACATTTGCATAAATCTGAATTGACCCTCTGTGTGGATAAGCAAGAGTGCTTCCTGCCGAGAGTTAAATTGTACCTTGAACAACCAACAGAAACACGTCTCATTCGAAAGGCCATCCGCATCTGCCTCGATAAGCATCATATGTTTGCCAACAGCACTGGTAAGGAAGTGAAACTCAAACACAGTACATGGGGTGATCGATTAACCTTGAGGTGAGCAAAAATAAGTCGGGAATTGGAAGTTCTGAGAGTTGAAAATTTTGAACAGCGGACATTATACAAAACCATTAGTTTACGAGAAGAGTCACTGGGTATTCTGACTGAAAGTTTAGCATTGATTTCTCCCTACTTTAACGAATGAATTTTAAAGACAGCTGTAAGAGATAGTCAGCCTTATTGAGAAAAGCATTGGATTATCCATTCTATCTTTGGCGTCAGACACCTTGACAACTCCAAACGTACGTTTGGGGTATAAACGCAACATTGAGATCCGAGTAAAAAATAATTAGCTGGTATTTCTGGACATTATGTGAGCACAAATGACCATTCTAGGTCACAAAGGATAGCAGTCTCATTGCAAAAGCCGTTCAAATGTCAATCGGACTGACGGTGGTAATTAACAAGTCACTAATACTGTGGCAAAGTTTCGTCTAAACTACGCCAAATATCATACCCTGCAAATTCATGAATTGGTTGGAAGGAGGGTTCACGAGGCTTTTGGAATATTTAGCTTGGACTCAAGCAGTGGCTTGAAAATTCAATCTTTGTATGAACAAGTCAAAGCCCCTCGAATGGAAGCATAAAAAGACGAGGAAATTTTAAAAGGCTTTTTTTGGTACAACATTATCTTTCAAGACTACTGAGCCTCATAACTAGCAGGCTTGTTGCTAAAACTACCCATAACTGAACAAAATGTATAAAAGCGACTTCGTACCCCAATGGTGAAACAGGGTGGTACTAGTTAAGGAATGCAGCAATGTAGCTCTTATCGTAATGTTTGCGTGAACCATTACTGACTTGCAAGAAAGTAATATTAACAAGTTTTTCATTAGGTTTTAAGGTCACCGAAACTTATAAATTGGACCCGACTAGATAGCTAAATTACGTAGAATTTGGAGCTAAAATTTCGAGCTCACAGCATTGTGGATATTTTGAACGAATGCACGCAAGCTTTTGGTTTAGCACAACCGACTTCTATGGGGTACGTGTAAGGGGGTTTCACTTCTTGGTCGACGGCGATTACACTTTCTGTTTCTTTTGTTTTTTCAGCCATGCAAGTCAATGCCCCATATACCCACGCATTCCACTGATCTTGAATTGGGACTACAAAAACACTATGTTCTCCCCAGTATTTTGCATTTAGCGGCTGATTCTGAGCCAAATTGGAAGACCTAGTTGGTAAGGTGTCTTTACATTTCACTACACTTTGAGACAATTGCTTCTTGCTGGATCATCATTCTGCACATCGCATTGCATGCAAATCAGGTGACAGTTGGTGGCTTTTTTAGTTCACTCTACTTCTCTGAAGACTTTACTGGTGTTGTTAAGGATGTTGTACAAACCATCCTTTTTGAAGCTGAACATCCTGATAAATGAGCCGTGTTTTCAATTTGAAAGATCTTTACCTGAGAAACGAATGACTTCGATTTTGAACCTGCAACGTAAAGCCTTACAACTTGTGACAGCCATCGATTTCCTGCGGTTCAGAAAAACCTTTGGTGATTTAATTTTTAAATATTCCTCGGTTTGAGTCTTTATAAGATTTTACTACATTTAATCAATCCTTCTTCATGTCAAACATTTTGTGTGTTCTTTTGCCAAAAACAGTTTGGCCAATAACAAAAGTAGCTAAAAAATTTTCAAAAAAACCTTGCATCTCGAAATGAATGTCGAATAAATGTTAAACTCCTTCTTCCTTCTTGTTATGACTGTTTCTCAGAATTCAGACAATCATCTATCATAATTATTAGTTAGTGCGCATTGATAAGCGGCGACTCAGTTTTTAGACCTGAAGTTTATTTTTTGGCTTTAACTAGGGTGCTGATATCAAGTATTTTAACTTCTGACTATTTCAAAATTGTCTGCGCACTTTCAACACTACGCCTGAGTGAATTGCCGAGAAAATGATCAGAGAAAATGTCAACTTTGGCGACAGTATTCTAGGCTGCAATCAAGAGTGGTCAACAAATTTGTGGTTGTGCTAACGAAGCTAGACGAAAAAAACTGAGCATATTACGGATCTCGTTTTAGTAAGCCATTTGCGTTTTTCTTGAAAACAGATACCTAAATCTGAATAACTAACAGATCTGACGCCAAAATATTTGATTAAATACAGCACCATTACTGTCTAGAATGACACTTACACACAAAGAGAACCAAACAGCAAAGGCACAAACCTAATCTGCTATTCACAAGGTCGTTGAAAACTCATCGAATGCCAAGGACCGGTTTTTCCCTTCTTCAGGCTCATCATGTAGGCTCAGTTCCCCAGTTTGCATCAGCTTTACGCGAAAAACTTCAACTTGGTTTTTACGGGGGCTCACTTAGAATCCAGTGTCCGAATGTCATAAAAGGTGTAGCCGTATTCAAGGATGATCTCCAGCAAACCCAAAGAGGTGTGCAAATGGGTGTATTTTGCTAAAAGTGTAGACTCTTACGGCGAGCAACAACCGGAAGGGAAAACAGAAACAGCAAACAACGGAAAATGTATATAACTGGCTTAGGGCGTTTGATCCGAACTTCTTTATATCGAATCGTTGGAAGGCAAGGTTTTTTGAATATGAGATCTACTGCCATGAAGAATTCAGTTGGAGGATTCGTGCATATGCAAACCATACACAATGCAGATTGTCTGCGTATCAATTGCGTGCGCGTCACGGATTCACATCTTTGATTCTTTTAACGAAATTTTCTAAGGCTGCGTAATTGTTATACATGACCTTTTTTTTGTTTGTAGCGTAATCTGAAATAAACGTGTTTGGTTGAGCATTTGTCCTCATTTTTGTTACTTTTTGCGTAACTTGGTAGTAATAACTCATATTAGTCACGCACGTTTTTGCCAAAACTAGTAAGCAGACATTCGTCTAATAAAGCCAGAAGATGTAGTTTACTTTGTTTAACAGAACAGCAATTTAGAGGCCTGTTAGAGGCGCATTACGCCGATGATTTTACCATTACAGTATGCCCGTCCGAGTACAATCGTAACCTAACAATGCTTGATCACACCAACGCAAGTTACAGAGAATGCATTTGGTCGCCTACACAGTATCCGCAGAGTCAACGTTATAGATGCGATGGGTGTGCGTTACATGAAGGAAGATGAGCTAGCTGAACGTAATTTTAGGGAAGCTGACTAAAATGGTAAGGTTAGCGCCAGACCAGTATAGCGACCGATTTATAATTAAGCCGCCAACTTCACGTAAGTTTTTATGCATCAACAAAACATGAATTAATGAATTTATGTAATCGCTGCCATTGGTAAGAATGCCTATTTTACAAAAACAGAAGCATTGGATATGCATTGATGTGCAAACACATCAAAACTTTTAGAATTCTTTCCCGAAAGGAAACCACGATTTTGGGTCCCCTGTAAAAATGTAATTAAATTAATTAACAATTACAGTCAGTGCCTACCTAGCAAGTCATCAGGGTAAAAGAGCACTAAGCATTTCGAAGAGTAGAGAAGAATCTACGCAGCTTGTCCCAAACTTTATAAGATGTTTTTAGAAACTCCATAATCAATGCTCAAATTGACCATGTATCAAAATAGACCAGGTATCAATGGGAAATGCAGGGCTGGTACCCAGTTTTTAATTTTACCTCAGTTTTCAAGTACTTTGTGTAGAACACTTGTTGCATGAACAACACTACTTCGTTGCACTGAACCAAACAAATGCGTTTCAGAAGATTGTAAATTAAAAGGGTTTTGTTTAAATTATTACGCATTAAACTAAAATTGTGCTGAATCACTGGAAAATTCACATCCATTAATCACCGCACATGATGAAGTATCTAGTGGTGGAACAAAATAGTGAAATATGCAATGGCAGAAATAATGTCCACGCGGGTGATATAATTGCTTTTGCGTAGCTGAATTAATCGGGCAATATTTTAAGGAGGCATGAAGTATTGAACGCCAGTGTTAAAAACATAAATTAAGCTCCTAGAAAAGACAGAAATTTTCGGTCAGCTCCTATTTTGTATATTGAGGCTTTTTTGACGGCTTATGTAGCCCCATGAACAACCTCGTTTGCGCAAAAAGCTGAAACTTTATTCAACGGAAGCGGTCAGGTTTTGCCTTGCTATCTGACGTTACTGTAGGCCGACAACCATACGGCAAGTAATTCTTTATTGTCAGTTTTCTTGGGGTGACATAACACAAAGTTGAAATGATAGGCTAGTGCCTTTAGCATCAACTCCAATAAATATCAAGCTCTCAGACATCCCCACTGTTTTACAACCAACTCGTTTGCGCTTCTGAACTGGGAATAAAAGATACTACTGCGGCCAAACTGACTTCGGGTCCTAACTGCCTCCGCTATACAGGAGGACGGAAATTTAGATCCCGTGCAAAACAAGTTTTAAGAAGATTTCCGCCAGTCGTACTAATTTAGAAATGCCCACTTGAATACTCCTGACATGCTGTCTTAGAACACGCTCCATGTGATATTATTCTGTCACATACTTTTACTATCAAAACCTTCCTTACCATTCCCGGACCTGAGGATATGTACCAAAGTGCTGATGTGATTCGTATGTCCTCAACAGTGAAAAAACTACAAACAGAACTAACCCGTTCCAAAAACCGCTTGTCACTTATTCGCCTATCAGTGGTCTGGGAAATCTGGGATTTCAGATTGCTTCGTTGCCGGATATAGGATGCTAAGCACACAAAGCGTATAGTTAAGAGTTAGTTACAGACTTGGAGGCTTTTTACAGTACAAATTTGAACCAGATATTGCACAGACTAAGAAAAAATCTGTCTGGCTGTGACTGCTTAATTTAAATCCAACCGTGAACTTCACATGGGTTACGTCACTAAGAGTGCCATTTAGGTTCATTGAGCGAAACAGGTGAATGAAGTAAATATTTGTGTTTAAAAGAAACTACCTGCACGTAAAAATTTATCCAGAACCAAAATTGCCATTGAGCTAAGGAAGCAAACAATAAAAGCCTTTTCACATCACGCTGAACACTGCTCTCCCAAGCCCACAATACGAATCACAATTTTTGGGAAGCTGTAGGCTTCCTCCGACAAAAATGTCTATCACGGGGTCCGGTTATGTGTAACGCTTCTCTGTGCACAAGCTCTCTCTTAATATTGTGACAAACCTCGGTACAACAATTTTCATTACATTTCGTAACATCCCGGTGAGTATATATGAGCATTCGCCAACAGCGTATTTCTTTCAAGATTAAAACTCCAACGGTTTATCCAGTCGATCACTCCGGAGTTCAATAGTTTAATAAACGTGCTGGAGTAAAGAAACACCATGAATTGAGTTAACTAAACCTTTAATCAAAGTACTTAGGTGAACCATCACCTATAACTGTTGATGCACAAAAAGCAGTTACTAACGTGGTGGTGCCCAAGACAAAACTGGTTAACTTATGGTTCATTTGTGAAAGGTCTATACAGGTGTTAAACATAAGGTAAGCAGAAGTGAAAAATGTAAATTCTAGTCGTAACTACCTAAAGTGTGGCAGCGGCTATTCAAACAACTGCGTGATAGACCCTATTTGAAGGCTGTCGGTGCCTAACGAAATAGATCTGCGCAGGTACCATTCAAATCATGAATGCGAGCCACTTACGAGCCAGAAGTACGAAGCTTTCATATGATTCTCCTTTGGTTTCATGCCGTCATGCAACACACGCCTCTACTTGGTACGGTAGGTATACGGTACAAGTGCGGTCATTTTGCCGCTGAATAGCCTAGTCAGTAGTGTGTGCAGTGTGCTGTTTGCGCAAGTGTATGTGTGTAGGCTGATTTGTTTCTCTCGCATTCGTGTCATATAGCCGTTTCAGTTTAACAGTACACAAATGTTCCATAAAAGCTTCAATGACGTTTAAACGGATCCACCGTTTAAGGAAATTTCTCATTGTAGAAAACAAAATCCTCGGATGCGGTAATGCTCCTGTTTAAAACCGAGCGCCGTGGCCAAGAGGATCAACTTCAATACATCTATGAACAGAATTCTTTCTGTCATCATACTTTCATAACTTTCATAACTTTATAACATCTGATGAATTTTTTCTACTGTTCTTTGAGTAGACATTTCAGAATTAGCCTGTCCAATAGGCATCACACGATACATCTTACATGGTACGATAGATGTCACTGGAAAACTCTTGAAAAGGCAAGAATGAAAATGTGGCCACATAGAAAATGGTCCAAAATGGAGTCCAAAACCAAATCTGACCTATTATCTCAAACTTTGTTTGAAAGTTTTTATTATGACTAATATTTGTATATCATTCCCGTTATTCCGTAGACTTAAGGTAGTTTTATTAATCCCAGGTGTCTGTGATATTCACCGTCAAGGGACTACTGGTATATCTTGCTAAATCTGCGCCATAACACTGCGATTTCTCACCTTCACAATATATTCTTACCGCAGGAGAGAAATGAAGTGGAAGAATTCTATTTTACTAATGTCATCCAACTTAAGTAAGTGATTCGCATTTTTGACTTCCCGTTAAATGATATTTTTGCCTTTTTTGCAGTCTATTCAACACCGGTCAGTAAACCTGGATTTTAATCAGCAATATATGACGTTTGACGGTGTTCTCTAGTAGTCTCATTCTCTCACATATGCATTGAAGCTGTTTGGATGCTTATCCTCGGATACCTTGACTACTGGAGAGATAATTTCCGCGGCAATGTTTATAATATAGATCACCCAGCTCATGGAATTTGACAGTTGTTCAAATGTTTTGCCTCTGTTGGCGAAAACTAATACAACAAACAGTGAGTCGCCTTCATCTTTGCAGTTACATGTGTCTATCGAATGCATAAATATTATCCCACATCAAGTGAAAACAGCAAGCACTAAAGACAGCGCAGCAGGTTTTTCACGAAAATGTTAGTAGTTTAGGCCATCCAGCTGGTTGAAGTTTCGTTTAATAAGCTATGTTCAGTTTGACCTTGTTGGGTTACCCTCACATGGAAATAATTGACAGATTCAAGGTGCGCAACTCACATTTGAATTGTAAAAGCTTCCTGGTAATGCGGACGCCAGAACACTTGGAAATTATCAGAGGTTGTTTGTTTTACAATTCTCCGCCCCCGGTGATAGTTTTTACTTGACCACAATTTAATAAAATCCTACCAAGACAAGCTGAGGTATTCATCGGACCTTAGTGGGAATATTTTCCACACATCTGATTAAAAATAGCGGAATGTTTTATTAAAACGCAGCATTTAGTTAACGTTATAGGAAATTGGCCTTCACAAACGCCAATATGATAACTCAACAATGAAAACGTCATCATCCTGGGTTAGGCTTCAAAAGGAATGCACATATGTATTGCACAAAAAAGTTCGAATCCCCAATTAACACTTAAGGAATCACCCTAACTTATGACAAAAACCTACTGATAAGCTGTCGACACTATCACGTGATTAGAACAAACGTGCCTGACCACTTTATAAGTAGGTAAGCAGGCATTTTCCCCCGTTGAACACACTGCAGTCTCACTACCTTGTTTAGGATTTTTTCCTGATTCAAGATGAATAGCCTCACTAGTTATCCTTTTGAGTAACGTCACCTAGATGTCTCTTGTGTACAGCTTGAAACGGACAAGCAAAAAAACTGAATTGCCAAACACACAAACGCTCCTCGGTCAAAGCAAACGACATGGGCTAAAAAGTATCTAAAGCCTCAGAGACCGAAATAAGAATGTGAAATTTTGGTTTGGTTTTTTATTACTGTACGGCATTTCAATCAATCGTAAAACGAATTTTGGGAAAAACCTGTCTAATTTCGACAAGCGGTAATTGATATTGGATACCGATTTCACTCTTCTAAGAGTAGGCCTTTAACTTGCTCAGTGGAGCTCAAAATTCATCCGTATTTCTTCGCAAATACTGCGTGGAGACAGCCACACTCTTCCAGCAACCAGACAGTTGAGGACAGCTTGAGGAGGTTTGCAGAATTGGACTAGGCTCTTACGCCATAAATGAAGGCGATCCATCCTGATGAGCCAAAATTTCCGTAGAATTTTTTCATCCTCATTGGGAACCATCGCATGAGACCACAAAACTCAAAGAAGTTTGGAACCCAGGACCACAATGTGCTATCCAAACACTGCATCGTTCAACCATGTGCATCTGATCAGCATTGTGATTAGATCCTATCTGGACAGTAAACGGCGCAGATCTCCCTTTAATCACGGAAATCACACCACACGGTCTCAAAATAACCAATTTCTCTACGAACGCCAACCAAACCAACAACAATCTCTGAGTAACCCAGGTGAAGCAAAATTTCCGATGAGGAGTGAACCTCAAATCCTGAATGTTGTCAATCCAAGAGCCAGTCAACACGTGGCCACGAAATGTGCTTTCATTGACTGATATAACAGTGGCGATACACACTGTCTGATTGCGCGTTACTCGCTGTTACTGGACGGAAGGTCAAAGGTTCAAAGTCATCTAGGTTTCTTTTGGTGCATACTCCTGGTTGAACCCAATAAAGACAAAAGATATATACCGTGAAGTATCGGTAAGTCAGCATAAACCGCTGGAACTGAAAAGGCAGAATCTTAATCAAAATCACGTAACTATCCTAGACTAAGCCCTAATACATAACCATAGCCAGTACAAAATGACAGAAGCAAATAAAATACTTAGGCGTAGCTCATGTTCTTGTCATCAGCAACAAATGACGTTTTCAATATCTTAGTACCAATCGATTAAGTACGAAATTTCACGTTAACTCTTCTGTGGATTTAGGTTCAAGGCTGGTGTGTGAAAAATGCACCTGCAGACGCACCGAACATTCCTCATTCGAGTAATGACGTATCGATTCCGACATAACTTACTAAGTCAACTAACTCGCAAGAATATAGGCCCCTAGAATGCAGCTTCATTTGACTCGGGTTACAACTGAGATACAATTAAGAAAACTCCTCTGTCCATTGCTACATTTCACAGTTCAAGGACCGCCGGAACACAATGTGGTTTAAAGACTAAATGATACATGCATTTCCTTTAAATAAAGTAGACATATCGACTAGACTCAAATTAAGGTTTGTTTTGAATCAGGATACCCTAATAAGAAAACGGCCCAGGTTTGAGTGCGGATACGACTCCACTGGAAACAGGTTACAACACTGAATTGAATCATCCATTTCCAACTTCGTGAACACCCTACATTGTCATGCTAACCCAAGAAGCTGATTAGCGAACCGGATAACCCGGTTGGTTTGGTCAATCAAAACAGTTCGGGGGACGATTTCCCTGCGGAATATGCACGTACCATTAGTTTTAGTTACAGAATAGCATAGAACCTGCACCGAGCTAAGCTAAATTTAAAGAGGTAAAAATCTGTTGACGTCAGAGAGAAAATTGCTGTTTTGTTTAGCCTAGTGTGACATATTCATGGATAATCCTGCTGCATGACTCATAAAACCCACTCAGTCCCAAACATTATCCCAAATCTACACCAATAGAATAGTGATAAAAACATGGATTCCAAATATCCAGAATAAAAAGCCCAGTTGAACCATAGATATGGAAGGCCCACGGGTTCACACAAAAGGTGGTCCTGACGCAATAATTTGGATTACGTTTGATGAAGATACTTTGAACGAGCTTAATGTAAATGAAGTTTGGTCGTGCATTTAATGCTGGTGAACATCACGCTCGAATGCTTTTGTTGCCACCAGACATGACATCTTGGTCATTGGACCTATAGACATCGCAATATTTGTGTTCTAAACGAAAAGGATCATATATAAATCGTTGAACGCAGTTCACTCAAACTGAAATGTTCCGCACCTCTGAGATCTCACTATCTGGTGATATACAACCTAGTTATCGCATATTTCGTTTGTCATTGAAATGTGAAGTTTTTGTTAAGCCGTCGATTCACTTGGTACACCACTGAAAAAAGGTCAATCAGGAAAATTCTCACCAGCATGTTCTATCCCGAAACTCACGATTCTCCTTAATTTTGGCTTTCATGCAGGAAATTCACCATTCACAGACAGAAGGTTATTGTGATACTATTCATCGGACACAGTTGAACTATTGCATTTCCCACATCGTTGCGTGTCAGTTGGGATTGAGTTAAATGCCTAATTATGACTTGGAATCTCGAGTGTCATGCGTATAGAGTGCACCTCATTAGTAAGCTCTCAGCTGCTTCAACAAAGTGCCCCAATGGCAAATTGCACTCTTGGAGCACGCAACATGAATGTTCTTCTCGAATAAAAACACTGTTTTCGTCGACAGACCGAGCAGGGTGGCACTCAGAAACATTCGGAAACCATCGGAAGTGCCGTTCTGGTTACATTCGCGTATCATATCACGACAGACAGCAAATAGTTCGAAAAAATAGGAGGCCTGAATAATCTCCCTCAAATTTCAGCGAGGTGTCTCATGTACATGGGTTTGCTTCTCCCTTGTATGACGCTGTATTTGGTACTGATTCTTCACAATTCTATTCAAACAATGCTGTGCAGGAAGCGGATCGTATTACTGGGTACTATTGTAATTGATTTTATTTGTATGCACACGCCAAGCGTCTGAATTTAGGAGAGATTAAGAAAATCACTTTGCCCATGAAGATATAAAGTCGAAGCCTCGCAATATGTTTGCAAACTTCCATGACATTTGTTGATACGAAATCGTGTTATGGAGAAATGCAGTCAATGGATTACGATGGATCAGGTTGCCTATACGTACGGCGTACGTACGTATGGCAACTGACGGTGTGAAGGCTTGATCAACGCAACACTTACCAGTCATTGAACAAAGCGGAAGGTAGGTCATCCGGAGAGCGAGCTTAATGGCGCTCAAGAAAACATTTGGACACCTAACCTCAGAGGGGAAACTGCATTCACGGCTGCTCCTTTAATTTTAATACACCAATGAGTGATCATAAGAATTGCAGTTCCCAGTTTTGGTCCACCGATTGGGGCATTCTACCCTATTCAAAATGGTCCCGCTATTTTATCCTCGCAGACGGTTTCACGAGGTCAGTTAAGCAGATCAACTGAAATAATATTCGAGCTGTCTCGGCTTTCTGAGCCACTTCTAACTTCTTAGCACTCCTTGATTTCCACACTTCACGGTCAGTGCACCAGCTCATTTTCACGTGACGTTTGACAATTCATCGTACTGAATTATGTTCGGAACGTCGACGGCTTTTTTCCGATTTTCAACCATTGTCGCGATTCTGTCGAATATTGGGTGCTTGAGCAGACATCGTAGTTCCGTGTCACAGACGAAAATATCGGCATTCTGCAAGGGTACGGTGATTCTATTCCATCATGAGTGACGCTAGATCCCGTCTTAGTGTGACAACCTTACTCCGTTGCACGTTTCGTCTTAGCACGGGTTAGTCACTTAACCGACACTCGGTTTCCACATAGACACTAAATGCGGCCACTCATCCAATAATGGGCATGCTGCGTATACTTGAAGTACTTTCTTGCAATACGCACTTGACAAAGCACATCTCAAGTTTGAAGCATTCTACGCCTACCATGAAGATCCAAAATTGGATGAAAACAGTGCTAATCCATCCGCAAACATACTGCAATTGTCGAGTCCATTTATGCTTTATTTTACAATCCCAATTAAATTTAAATATAAGTATGGTAACGAAGAGTACGGGCTCACAGTAAGCACTGCTGATGAGATTGCTCCATGATTTCATTGCTTAAAGTGATTTCATATAAATGGAATCATCTCCCGAGATATTCACGAAACGCTGTTACATTCCTCTACCAAGGATGAACGATACAAATAGCCTAAGACATAGATGAATTCCCACGTTCATGCATCTAATTAACAAGATCGTGGCTATGATTAGACATCTTGGACAGAAGAACTGCTCAGTGTGTAGGCATATGTTTCGTTATCACACAGACATGATTAGTGCACATATGTGTTCTAGTGATTCCAAACTGCCGCACTGAATGTACACCGTGTGTTGTACCCAGCCAAAGCAAGAAACGAGAACTTGCGGCTGATTTGATTCAGGTAAGCACTGCCCAAAGTTTTCCAACATAATGGCCGATCGCGCAGGTGTGTGACATCTTCTAACCTGCTTCTATGCTGGATACTCAAACTTACTATAGCTAGAGAGGCGTCCGGTGATGTAGTTTGACGCTGTAGCGAGATTCATGATAGTACTGTTTGTTTCCAAGTGACCATCGAATAGAAAGTCTAAACAAAGTCAAACCATTTGAGAATGACAAGACGTATGTTATTTGATCCTTAGAATGTATTCTTCAGTGGGTGATTTCATCAAAACGCTCGTGTCATGATTACTTACACCCTGTGGACATTTTCTCTTGAGAATTCCATTAAAGAGTAGGTACCACATCATAATTCTCATTCAAAATGAGGTGCATTCACGACACTGGATACACTTAACCAATCCCTTCTGTACATCATCACTTTCTTCATGCACATTCTTTATTCATTCAACACAATAGTGGTGGAATTCTTTGAGTCACCGAGTTCAAAGTTCGCTCGACAGTCGGTTGTGAATAAACTTCCCTGGATCGGAAGTTCACGTCAATTATCAAACTGTATGATTGTATTTGCTAATAAAATAATACCCACCTGCACTAACCGCAGACAGCAGTCATCATTCAGTCTGGATATATGGTGCCACACGAAATAGTGATATATTACAAAACCATATCTGCTTGTTTAGTTCAGCTCACGTAGGGCATCAGAAGAATTAGATAGAAACTGTAGGCATTCTGTACGCAAAAGCCGTCTGATTCTACCAGCTTTCATACGTACATTTTAAAAGTATACACACGAATGTGTCGCCTATGCAGAAATACATACTTTCAACAACTTGACAATGATAAGGCTAACTAAACATTTTACACAGCGTTTGAATAAATTGTGTGCTGCTAAAGCAACCTTGTGAGCGGTGTATTATGTCTATCTAAATCTTTATTCTATGCATGAGCCAATCGCCATCATACTCAGATTGTTTTCAACTGGACTCGATTCTGGGCCTCGGATGTCTATCACAACGTTACAAAAAACCGATCACTCTTGTCGTTTGGACGGTCGGTTGCTATTTTCATAGGTACTCAGTCATAGTGGAGCTTGATTGACTGATAAATCTATAAAAACGTTATTGCCCAACACAGACTCTGTATGGATGATTTGTCTGGTTGCCCTCAGATTAGTCGGCTAGTTTTTAGTCTCCAAACGCCACACCTCAAATCGTCCGTGAAACGTGACCACCAAAGTTTAGACAAATTTTCGCATTTTGGCCAGTGATGCAAGAAATCAAGGATCCGCACAATATGATCCATAAGCTGCTTGGTTCTTCATTCGTCATGTGGCGACTAAACTGCAGGGCGGATTTCATCGGTGAAAAATTTGTTCACTCTAAAATACCTTCGTCAGCGGGGTTTGCCGAAATAGGCGGTCAATGCAGACACACCAATTTTGAGGATATTTTAGCCAAACACAGTGTAAATAGTATGCGGTTTTATTCGGACGTGTAATCCGTCTGTTTTCCTGCACCACTTCATCGTGTTGGACTCCGCGTCGGAAACTTCGGAGAACATGTACCATCAAAAGCATACGCATGTTTGTCTTGTTCGCGACCACTGCAGACTACTTATTTGTTCGTTTCTTACTAAGTTGCTGGGTTCTTGCTCAAAATATCTGTTTGCCAAATAACATAACAACACTGACGCACTCTTGTTCAACGAAGTGTTGTGTTATTTCAGTGGAAGTGCTCTGATGACGAGACAAATTTGATTACAACACAGGCGCCTTCAGATATAATTGATTCCATCTGGCTTGCAGACCAGTGTTCTTAGACCAATTTTAATGATAACGGTTTCCTGATATACTCAAATAGTTGATGAAATCGCTCATCTAGGAAACCACGCTCATCCTTACCTCCGAATACCAAATATTCGAACACGATTTTTCAGTCATTGGCAGTTATCTTCCTCTTGAACAATGCGGTTTCCAACTTCCCAAGAGGTTGTGTTTCTTAAGCAAAAATGTCTGATGAATTGCACAATTGCGTAGTCTGCTGATTAGATACACAGAGGAGTGAAATTTTCAGACAAATCAACAACAAAGGAGCACAACATCTTCATCAGACGGATGCTCACAACGTTTGTTCTCAACGTGGTTGGGATAATGAACACCAAAATGTCTAGATACCTGTCCTAGAAGCGCAAGTTACAAACTAGAGCTATCAGTATGCGCGGGCTAGTAGTTACTAGATGATGGCCCGATAGATAGGTCTTCAAAACAAGGGCCCACTAAGACATCCAAATCGTTGCGTGTACTAAAAGGTTCCAGTAACGATGGATCTCTTTAAGTGCACTCAAAACATACTTGCTGATATCTGTTTTTGCAGAAAACCAGAGACTTTTTACAAAAACGTGGTACGCAATACATCCTGTGTTTTTTTCGGGACACTTGACAAATCTGCTTTTTTGATTGCATGCGAAGGTTGCAGTTTGAGCGTGCGGTTGGTATTTAAAGCTTAATTTGAAAATATCTATTTGGGAACAGCCACCGAAAAAGCCTGGGTAAACTTCCCATGCAATAAACTTCACACCTCGCGGCGGTTACTCGAATGGTCAATATATTCGGCTTGCATAAACTACAAAAATATATGCTATATGTGTTTTATACCATATCTTGTTTGCTCTGTATAGCTCCAGAACAACACGTTTTATATCCATAAAGTTGTTTCTGTTGACACATTTAACCTCCCTTATTATCTTTGACTTTAATATCCTAGCTCTGATAAAATAATTTCATCTTATCGCAATGTACCAGTTGGATTACGTATATCGTCTTGCCTGTAAACGTCATTATGATGTATGTATGTATATCTTAGCGCGATTAGCACGCACCTATTTGAATCAAATTCGTTACGGTACTGTCAAAAGCGTTGGCCTTCCTCTGGTAAACAGATGCCTACTCGATGTTTGTTCGTACAGCTGAATATACCTATCGGTTTCGGACTGCTAATACCGATTCACAGCTTGTTTGAAACTCAGCCAGAAAAATGAGAGCTTTTACCTTATAGATTTGAATGGAAATTTAATTAAACCGATGAAAGTGGTCACCTATTAGGTAAGCAGTAACGCTTGTGCATATCATGCACCTGATAATTCAATGTCATATCCCAAAGAGATATTAGAATGATCATTCGTTTTTGTGAAGCACTTGTGGTAGTCGTGAAACAATCGTTCATGGTCTATGTACATGTGGAACTTATGAGTTAACTGCAAATGGAAAAAAGTTAACAGCTATCTTATCCAATTTGCCACCAAAGTTATCTCAAATTATCCATTAGAAAGTAGTCATAGCCAGAAGTTAGTCGCTCTAGAGAACTTTCTTGTTGGACTTAAGAAACTGCCCTCAGGAATCCTGCTCCGGAAAGTTTTATTGTAGGAACTGCAAAGCAAGAGTCTATTTAAAACGTGTCTCATTCTGGCCGATAGACTAGAGAAACCCTTCATTTCCGAGAGGTATGCAATGCATTTTGGTACTGCTATAGAGAACTGGCCATTAAAGGAAGCACGCAAGCACCGTAAGCACTCGTATGTTCTGATGGAAAAAGGAATTTCCTCAATGTGATGATACACATTGTTAGTTTGATTAAGGCTCTTTGGATGCCCCTCATTGATTCAGCCCTTCTGATGCTGGTAGGTATAAAATTTAGCTTTTAACAGGAGAAGCTTTTAAAAGATGAGCCTTAACATTAGCCGATAGGTCGGTTGGTATTAAACCGAGCGTAAACTTATTGTTGGTAGTATTCAAGCAAATGCGGGAAGCTGGACAGTCTTCATCAGTATTTTTATAATCTCTTCACGAAGAACATCGCATCCATGCATTGAACATTCAGAAAAATTGACCATGAAGCATAATAATGTCCTTGGGATATCCCACACATTCAGTTGACGAGTTGACGTTCTCTTAAGTCAGTGAAAGCTGGAGATTATTTTCTTTTTCTTAATGGCCAGTTATCTGTCCAGTTTAAATATGCCAGGTGATTTGATGTTTATATGAGAGCAAATGAGGCTACACAAACTGAAAATAGTAGGCCCAGCATGTGGAGATTTACTACTGTTCACATTTGGACCAAGTGTTGCGTACTTTGTGAGTTTAATTCTGCTTGAGCCCACTGCTGCTGTTTCAGTTGCATCGTACTAAAGGTGGTCACCTATTTATGCGGCTGGAAAATTTAGCGGTGTCCGACATCTTTAAAACCTGATATAAAGCGGCAAGCTTTAGGTTAATAGGATAGGACGGCCAAAAGAACACAAGAGTTGACCATGTTACCCATATGGTGGAGGTTGAGTCCAAGAACCTCTATGGAGCATTGGATGCTTGGTGTCTGATTTCTAATCACCACATAATTTACTAGCCCCACACAGCTGCAGTGAATTCTAAATACACCACCACCCATATTAAAGCTGGTATTCGGCATTCCAGAAG